>NC_056743.1:56968375-57263375 GCF_019279795.1 Protopterus annectens | reverse complement strand
TAATGCCAAATCATCTACATGCAGTAACTTTGTTGATCTGTTCCCTCCGGCCTGTTTGCTAATGTAGTCCATCATCAGTATAAACAGCAGTGGGCTCAGAGCTGAGTCATGATGCAAACCAACTCCCATTGGAAACCCCTCTGTGAGTCCAAACACTGTTCATATTTCTGTTTTGAGGTCCTTGTACATAGCCTGCACTAATTCTACTTCAAACTACCACAGAACTCCCCAAACCTGCTTTCTTGGGACCTTGTCATATGCATTCTCTTAAGTCTATGAATGACCAGTTGAACTCTTTCTTCATCTCTAGTTTCTACTCATCTATCTCATTGCAAAAATCAGGTTAGTTGTGCTGCATCGTAATCATAATCCAAACCGCTCATCTCCCATCTTACTTTCTACTGCTCTGTGTATTCATTTGTCAATTACTCATTACAGAACTTTCATGCAGTATGTCAGGAGTTTGATACCTATGTACTGCCCATAGTTATGGATGTTCCCTTTGTTCTTGTACACTGGTACTAGAATGCTTATTCTCCAGCCATCTGGGACATGGCTTTCTTTCCATACTACTACTATGAGTAACTTCAAGAGCCGATTCTCCCCTATCTCACCCAACATCATATGTGCTGTGACCTCATCTGAGCCTGCTGCTTTCCCTGACATTATTTTCCTTAGTGCTGTGACCCCACCTGAGCCTGCTGCTTTCCCTGACTTCATTTTCCTTAGTGCTGTGACCCCATCTGACCCTGCTGCTTTCCCTAACATTCCTTAGTGTTATCATATCTGCTGTGACCCCATGTGAGCCTGCTGCTTTCCCTGACATTCCTTAGTGCTGTCATACCTGCTGTGATCCCATCTGAGCCTGCTGCTTTCCCTGACATTCCTTAGTGCTATCATATCTGCTGTGACCCCATCTGAGCCTGCTACTTTCCCTGACATTCCTTAGTGCTATCATATCTGCTGTGACCCCATCTGAGCCTGCTGCTTTCCCTGACATTCCTTAGTGCTATCATATCTGCTGTGACCCCATCTGGGCCTGTTGCTTTCCCTGACATTCCTTAGTGCTATCATATCTGCTGTGACCCCATCTGAGCCTGCTGCTTTCCCTGACATTCCTTAGTGCTATCATATCTGCTGTGACCCGATCGGAGCCTGCTGCTTTCCCTGACATTATTTTCCTTAGTGCTGTGACCCCATCTGGGCCTGTTGCTTTCCCTAACATTCCTTAGTGTTATCATATCTGCTGTGACCCCATGTGAGCCTGCTGCTTTCCCTGACATTCCTTAGTGCTATCATATCTGCTGTGACCCCATCTGAGCCTGCTGCTTTCCCTGACATTCCTTAGTGCTATCATATCTGCTGTGACCCCATCTGAGTCTGCTGCTTTCCCTGACATTCCTTAGTGCTATCATATCTGCTGTGACCCCATCTGGGCCTGTTGCTTTCCCTGACATTCCTTAGTGCTATTATATCTGCTGTGACCTCATCTGAGCCTGCTGCTTTCCCTGACATTCCTTAGCGCTATAATATCTGCTGTGACCCCATCTGAGCCTGCTGCTTTCCCTGACATTCCTTAGTGTATCATATCTGCTGTGACCTCATCTGAGCCTGCTGATTTCCCTGACATTCCTTAGTGCTATCATATCTGCTGTGACCCCACGTGAGTGTGCTGCTTTCCCTGTCATTATTTTCCTTAGTGCTGTGACTCCATCTGAGCCTGCTGCTTTCCCTGACATCCCTTAGTGCTATCATATCTGCTGTGACCCCATCTGAGCCTGCTGCTTTCCCTGACATTCCTTAGTGCTATCTGCTCTAACCCCATCCGAGCCTGCTGCTTTCCCTGACATCATTTCCCTTAGTGCTCTTCTTACTTCTTGTAGGGTGGGCTCCTCTTTTCTTACTGTAGGCTGTGTCTGGGCAGTATGGCTTCTGTGGGGTTTTCATCATTCAGAACCTGCTGGAAGTACTCCTTCCATCTGCCTTTGATGTCTTGTGAACTGGTGAGTAGGTTGTTGCAAGCATCCTTTATGAAAGGTGGCTGACTGTCTTCTTTATCTTTCTTACTTTGCCTTGCAATCTGACAGAGCGTCTTTGTGCCATTTACCAAGTCACTTTCCAGAAGTTGGTAGAGTGTATGTAATGTCTTGTTCTGTGCTATTGCAACTGCTGTCTTAGCCTCTTTTAGCCAGCCTGTATTCCTTTTTAGTCTGGTCCATCTTTTCTAGAACCCACTTTTTCCTGCAAGCCTTCTTTCTTTTGATGACTTCCTGGACTTCTGTATTCCACCATGTGCTTTCCTTATGTACCTTATTTCCATATCTGGATCAGCCACATATCAGTTCTGTAGTCCCCACACATGCTGCTTTCAGGTGCTGCCATTCTTCTTCAACTCCACCTATTTCCTCCTTTTCCTGATGTGCTAGAGCCCTGAGTAATTCCTTGAACTCTGCTGCCTTCTCTCCAACTTCCAGGTCTTCAACCTAGTTTATGTTGACCTTAGAGTCTTCTCTGACCACTGCTTGCAGCTGATTATGAAAATAAAACAGAACTAATTCACAAACATGGAGTAATTACAGAAGGTGCAAAGTCCAGCAGACAATTGAAACAATGAGGAAATGTTATCAGAGGAGAAATAACAATATTGATTCATTTTAGTAGTAAATATGGGAGGTCAGCAGCAGGTGAGAACAGAGGATGGAAGTAGAAGTGATGTAGGTAAGACAGGTGCTAGGTGATGTCTCAAGCAGTAAAGCACTTGCAGTCAGATCTTTGGATTTGGTGTCTTTCAAGTTGTGCTCTTAAAGTGGGGAAAGATGAGCTTTCTTTTAGGTGTGGGGGAGGGGGTTGCTAGAGTATTTGTACGAGAATGGGAGAAGAAGTGGTCGGTACAGTGCAGTTCGGTTTCATGGATGAGAAGTAAGGGAGTCATTTGGGAGATTGAAGAGATTTTAGGAGGTGGTTTTATTATGGAGTTTGATAGCAAGAAGCAGGAAGCTATCTGGTTATAGTAATTTGAAAAGAAGAGACCCTAAGTGGTCTGTAAGTGACTCAGAGCTGTCTGGCTTTGAACGGGGGTAGTGTAGTGGTGCTCCTGAGCTGCTTTGGCTATGATCGGGAGCCTATCTTCAAGATGAGCTAGGAGGACTCTTGCTTATTGCAGTTCTTGCTGGTCTGGAGGGAAAGTAAGATTTTTTCTAGGCAAAAATAAAAAAAGACTTGATTTTTTTTCCCTGGTGTTTTAACTGTTCATAGATTCATAAGTTCATAGGTATATACTAGGCTAACAAATACCAGGACATTTATAAGCCTAGCTGCGCAACCCAACCCAATTGCATCTCCTTGTAACACATGCGTCTTAATTTGTGAGGGATGTTATGACACGTATGTTAGGAGGTTGCTAAAAAGATGTGTGGGGAGCTATGTTAATTAGGGGATGTTTACTCTTGGGCACTGACTATAAGAGACATCTGCACCAGCCAGGGGATGAATTTACGATTACACATCCAGTGTTAGGGAATGTTTACTGTCTGCCTCTGTCCGTAAGACACACAGGGTGCCAGCCAGGGTTATGAAAGTTAAGTGAGTGACTGGTCAAGCATTAACCTAGGTAATTAAAGGACATGGCTGTTTCTACAGGGGTACCATTGAGATCTTCGATGCTGAGATTTTTACGATTTTTTTAGCATTTATGTGGTTCCAAATATCATGCATTTGTTTTACAGGGATTTAGAAGTAGCTTATGGTTGCTTAGCTAAACATTAAGGGAGTGAAGGTCAGATTGAATCTGGGTTGGACAGCTGAATGTGAGGGATTGGACTGAAAGATGACCATGTCATCAGCATAAGCAGTGATATTAAGGTAAGGGAGGTTAGAGGGCAGTTCCTTAATAAAGATTAAAAACAACAGTGGGGTGAGTATGGAACCCTAGGGTACTTCTTGCTGGAGTGATAGGAAGGAGACAATTTTGTCTCTGAAACACCTGTTTGTTAAGAAATTATGGAACCAGGTAACAGTGTTGGAGCTTACTCTGATTTCTTCATGGTAGTGATGGAGGTGGTAGATAAGATCAGAAGATTTTGTATGTTCAGTGAAGAGAGATCCTGAAAGATTTAATTTATCTATGTTGAGAAGGATCTCATCTGTAAGTGACCATAGTGCTGTCATTGTGCTTTGGCCAGCCCAGAATCCATGCTGTTTAAGATTAAGTAGTGGTACTGTTGGTTGTAGGTGGACAGCTGGTTGTAGATTAGTTTTTCAAGTATTTTCCCAAGTATAGGGAGGATGGAGGTACAATGGAAGTGGGAGGCATTGTCTGTTGGAGGCTGTCTGGGAGGGGGTTTGACAAGAACAGTTTGTTTGGCATTGTATTTTTAGTTAAGAAGAGGTTATAAATGTAGAGAAGAGCTGTCATAAGGAAGTATTTGCAGAGTAAAGTGAAGCAGCAGAGTTGGTTGTCTGCACCAAGGAGTGCATCCATATTAAAGTGAACCAACAGAGTTGGTTGTCTGCACCAAGGGGTGCATCCATAGTAAAGTGAACCAACAGAGTAGGTTGTCTGCACCAAGGGGTGCATCCATAGTAAAGTGAACCAGCAGAGTCGGTTGTCTTCCAAGGGGTACATCCATAGTAAAGTGAACCAGCAGAGTTGGTTGTCTGCACCAAGGGGTGCATCCATAGTAAAGTGAACCAGCAGAGTTGGTTGTCTGCACCAAGGGGTGCATCCATAGTAAAGTGAACCAACAGAGTAGGTTGTCTGCACCAAGGGGTGCATCCATAGTAAATTGCACAAACAGAGTAGGTTGTCTGCACCAAGGGGTGCATCCATAGGAAAGTGAACCAACAGAGTAGGTTGTCTGCACCAAGGGGTGCATCCATAGTAAAGTGAACCAACAGAGTAGGTTGTCTGCACCAAGGGGTGCATCCATAGTAAAGTGAACCAGCAGAGTAGGTTGTCTGCACCAAGGGGTGCATCCATAGTAAAGTGAACCAGCAGAGTTGGTTGTCTGCACCAAGGGGTGCATCCATAGTAAAGTGAACCAGCAGAGTTGGTTGTCTGCACCAAGGGGTGCATCCATAGTAAAGTGAACCAGCAGAGTTGGTTGTCTGCACCAAGGGGTGCATCCATAGTAAAGTGAACCAACAGAGTAGGTTGTCTGCACCAAGGGGTGCATCCATAGTAAAGTAAACCAGCAGAGTTGGTTGTCTGCACCAAGGGGTGCATCCATAGTAAAGTGAACCAGCAGAGTTGGTTGTCTGCACCAAGGGGTGCATCCATAGTAAAGTGAACCAACAGAGTAGGTTGTCTGCACCAAGGGGTGCATCCATAGTAAAGTGCACTAACAGAGTAGGTTGTCTGCACCAAGGGGTGCATCCAGGGATATGTTTTCTAGCAGGGGCTTAAGGTCTTTGTGAGTGATTTTTTTTAAATAAAGGGTGGCTGAGTGAGCTGTGAGCTGCTAGAAGAGGTAGAATTGTGGTACTGGGGAGGTAGCTAGTTGAGCTGTGAGCTGGTAGGATTGGTAGAGTTGTGTTACTAGGGAGATGTCTGGGTGAGCTGTGAGCTGGTGGGAAAGGTAGGGTCGCATTACTAGGAGAGGTAGAGTTGTGGTACTTGGGAGGGGGCTGGGTGAGCTGGTAGGAGAGGTAGAATTGTGGTACAAGGGAGGTGGCTGGGTGAGCTGTGAACTGGTAGGAGAGGTAGAAATGTGGTACAAGGGGAGGTGGCTGGGTGAGCTGTGAGCTGGTAGGAGAGGTAGAATTGTGGTACTAGGGAGGTGGCTGGGTGAGCTGTGAACTGGTGGGAGAGGTAGAATTGTGGTACTAGGGAGGTGGCTGGGTGAGCTGTGAGCTGGTGGGAGAGGTAGAATTGTGGTACTAGGGAGGTGGCTGGGTGAGCTGGTGGGAGAGGTAGAATTGTGGTACTAGGGAGGTGGTTGGGTGAGCTGTGAGCTGATGGGAGAGGTAGAGTTGTGGTACTAGGGATGTGGCTGGTTGAGCTGTGAGTTGGTGGGAGAGGTAGAGTTGTGGTACTAGGGAGGTGGCTGGGTGAGCTGTGAACTGGTAGGAGATGTAGAATTGTGCTACTAGAGAGGTGGCTGGTTTCCTTGAAAAAGGCAGAGGTTGAGAGTTGGTCTTGAGAGGTCTAGATGGAGATAAGGGAGGAAGTGGGTGTCTGTGGATTTCCTGTCTATGAGAAGATTTACTTTCTGCCAGAAGTATTTGGGTTTGCATAGCAGAGATAAGAAGGTAAGATGCTGTCTGCCACAGGTGTCTGATTTGAGAACCCTCAATAACCCTTAAACAGGAATTAGAAGGGTATCAAGTCTCTATGCTTAAGAAACCCCAACTTCAGCTTTTTGATTCTTCCTCAAACAGGGGTGTCAATGACAGAGGTGGCCTCTTCAATGGGCACAAACCATAATGTCACTGTGATCTGCAAAACCAGAGATTTCAAGGGCCATTTTCTGGCAAATAACTCCAACATCCCCTCTCTCTCTTCTCCTCATCTAGAGACACTTCCAGATGTCCACTTCCAATAACTCAAAACAGCAGCAAGAGAGGACTCCATCCTGCAAAAGAGAACCATTAAGGTAATCCCACTGGACCAGAGAGAATCAGGAGACAATTCTAATTTCTTTTTAGTACCAAAAAAGAGTATGACCTCAGACCAATCCTGGATCTCAGCAACCTAAATGTATATGTCAGTTCTGGGTGTGATCAATAGATCTTCAGGATGCCTATCTCCACATAAAGATTGCAAAGGAGTCCAGAAGGTTTCTGTGCTTTGGGCTTGGAGCCAATCACTTGTAATCCAGGGTCTTACCCTTACATCTAACCATAACCTCCCCTGGTGTCCACCAATGCATGGTGGTTGTCACAGCCCATCTGTGACTCAAAGGGATCCTTGTGTTCTAATATCTAGATGATTGGCTCTTCACTGCAACAACCAAACATTCTCTACAATCAGGCAGAGATCACTTTTTATAGCTCTGCCTATCTTTAGAGATGTTGATAAATTACAAAAACTTATGTCCTCAGCCTGCTGAAGAGATTACTGTTATAGATTGTCATCTGAATACAAGAACATGAGCAGTAAGCCTTTTCCCAGACTATGCTCAAGCCATCCATACAGCAATCTAGATACTCCTATGAAAATTCTCTCCACTAGCATTGCTGGCTCTCAGGGATTTAAGGCTTATGGCTACGTCAGTCATCATGGTCACCCATGTACAATTCCATATGAGAATTCTACAAGAGATGCTCTCCACACAGTGGTCCCAGTTTTCAGATCACCCATCAGCATTACTTCACATAAAGCAGATATGATTTGCAGGTGTAATTTAAGATAGTGGCTGGCATCCCCAACGATTCACATGGGTCAACCATTTGTACTGCCACCACCATTGGTGACAGCAACTATCAATGTCTCTTCTTTGGGTTGTGTAGGCCATTTCAAGGGCAGGATGATCCAAGAAATTTGGAAACTGACAGGTGCCAAACTACAGATCTCTGTCCTGGAGATGATCATTCTACTAGACTTGTAGGAATTTCAGAACCTCCTCCCACCTGGAGTGTCAGTGATAGAAATCAGTTAGTATGTCTGTCATGTGGTACATCAACAAGCAGGACAGAGCTAAGTCCTACCACTTTGTAGAAAGGCCATGAGGGTTTGGCAAATATCAATGGAATCACATAGCATTTTAGTTACAATGCATATTCTAGAGAAAGTCAGCTGTCTAGCAGACAGGCTCAGCAAGTCTACCATGATGCCTCATTATTGTTTCCTAAATCTATCAGTGGCTCAGCAGATATTAAGCCACTTGAGCCAGCCTTGCTACAGTCTTTTTCCTTCCTTCCAACACCAAATGCAGATCAGTTGCTTCAACTGATCCTTCTTGAGGGTCAGTCACAATGGGATACTCTAGTCTTTCAGTGGCCCCCTGAGGCTCCTCTGTGCCTTTTCTTTGATTCCCCTCATTTTGAAGTTTCTACAGAAATCCTCAACGTGCGAATCTACAATAATTTTCATTGTCTCACTCTAGTTCAGGCAAATCTGTTTCGCCCTGCTCAGGCTTTGTCTGAAGAAGCCCCCATGGTTTCTAGACCCACATCTGGATCTCCCATCTCACCTGTCTGGTCAGCCTCACTCAGACCTCCAGAACCGCAGACTAACTGCTTGGTTTCTCCAATTCCCATAATGGCCAAGAATCCATCCGTATCCCAAATGGTGGTACGAATCTTGTCTGCCTCTCAAAAGCAATCTACCATTAAATCCTACAAGTGTAAATGGAAACAATTCTCTTTGTGAGCCACTTAGACTCTTTTTCCTGCCTTTGTTCCAGAAGATTTACAATTTCCTTCAACCTCTTACCAGGCGAGATCATTAATGTACTATTAAAGTACAATTGGCATCCCTAAAACAATTCCAAAACAGCATAATTCAATACTGATAAAATAAAAAATCCTGCCAAGCTGTCGCATGAACTTTATTTACATACCAATTTAAACTTGAGCGCTTTTGTTTGTAAATTATAGAACTTCATCAGAATAAATGACAGAATACACTAAAAACCTTTTATAACTTTACTATTAACCCAATTACTTCTCCAACACATGGTTAATTGATTTTATTAACTGTAGAATCTGATTGGTTGGAGAAGTAATTGGGTTAATGGTGAGGTTATAAAAGGTTTGTAGTGTATTATTTTTCCAATGAAGTTCTGTAATTTAAGAACAAAAGCACTTAATTTTAAATTGGTATGTAAATAAAGTTCTTGTGATGACTTGGCAGCATTTTTATTTTATTACAATTGGAATCCCTTTTAAGCTTCCATTCTGGACTCCAGAAGGGCTTAACACAAAGTTTGTAAGGCCTTTCTCAGACATTTTATTTATTTATTTTTATTTTTTTTATTTTGTGTCCTCCAATAAAATAATCCATTCCTCCACTGGACCTCAGGTTTATCCCTAGAGGCTCTAACAAAACCTCCCTTTAATACAGCTTCTTCTATGGTCTTAAGTTTTTATCCTGGAAAACTCTGGTTTTGGTATCAAGTACGTCAGCCTAGTGCATTTCAGAAATACAACAATTGTCATCTTTTCTGCCATATTTTACAAGGATAGGATCTCCCTGAGAAGCAGTCCATCCTTTATTCTGAATATGGCTTCAGAGTCTAATCTAAATCAACTAATATGTCTGGTGGCATTTTTTCCAAACCATTCCGACAAAGGAGGGTTTTTGTTACATACCCTGGATGTTCATAGACACTCAGAGTCTACCTCCACAGAAAAAGACCAAACAGCCAAAATATTCAGTTATTCATTTTATTTAACTCAAATAAAATGGGCAGAAAATCTTTAAATACAATTTATCCATTTGGCTTTCTGATCGTACCACCTTTATCTGTTCTTCCAGAAACAAAATCTTGCCATTTAAACCAATCAGCTCATTCTACTAGATCTGTTTTGGTTTCTATTGCCTTTTTCAGAAATGTCTGTGTTAATGAAATTTGTGTGGCAGTAACATGGTCCATGTTGCAAACCTTTGCCCGACATTATAAATTAGATGTCAGAGCTTGGTCTAGAGCTTCCACTGAGCTTCACCATGATGCCACCCAATAAAACAGCCTGGGATTCAGTCCCAACATTTAGATCAGATGATGGATTAAATAGGATACAAAAGTGCCAATAGCTATGCTGATATTGTTATGGCTGTCTGGGAAGAAAAGTATATTTTGAATTCTGTTTATTGTCAACATATACATTTCTATTATAGGTTTGTTAACGATTTATGATTCAGAAAAGAACTGATGAAGAGCTTCAAGTGTTCCATACATACCTAAATATGACTGCTCATTTGTTAAGGTTCAGTATGAATAAATCAGTTGATGAGATAGAATTTTTGGATGTCTCTAGCTCAGAGAATTTAGATGGTTCTCTGGACACCAAGGTATTTAGAAAAGCCTGCCACAGGAATACATACTTACATCATCAAAATATGCAACCTACACATATTTTTAGAAATATTATTAGAGGCCAGGGGATAAGGGCGTCCAGGCTAAATGCTAATTATGAAGGCATCACCAATGAGTTGAGTTCCCTGAAACACAGGTTTAGGGCAAAAGAATACAAAAAATGGGAGGTGGATAGTACTCTAGATAATATATTGAAGAATTCTGTGCTTCCTTCTGTTTTGGTTACTTCTTGTTATTTACATTTGCATGCAAGCACACCATAATATATTAACTCTTAGTATGAACAGCTACTTTTAAATACTGGCTTGTACTAAGTACAATAAATACACGGAGGCAAACTGCTTCAGTAAACTGCTTTAGTTAGTACAACATTTCTGTTACATTTGACTTTTGGTTCTACAGACACACAACACATATGCTGTCAGCTCTCTATAGCAAATTCCCAAAGTTTGTTTAAGCATAGTTACATTTTTACCAGAAGATCTGGTATTTTTCCAGAGTCTGATGTAAAACAGTTCTTTCTTTATATAACAGTTTTTCTTTGTTCTTCTAATTTATGATCCACAGAAACTCAGTTATCTGAAACGTAGTGTTCCAGTACTACCTGTTTTTCATCTTTATCTTGCTTGATGTTTCAGCTTTACTTGATGGATGTCCTTGCAGCTGCCATCTACGTAGTTATTTTTACAGACTTTGTTTCTCAATAACATACTCCTTCACATGGATGCCAAAAATCTATTTAAGCTATTATATGTTTGCCAGCACATATACTACTCTCTATTTTTCAGCATTTTACACTATTTCTAAATTAACCCTTTATATTTTATATTATTCTTGCAGCTTTTATTCAAGCTAATAATCATGCTAGCAGTAGTTTGAAAATACAGTATATACTATATAGAACAGAGTATTCTTTCAGTTCCCCATTTTTTTGATTTGTTTGAGGAAAGGACTAAACTTTACTTAAAGAAAAGACTGCATTGGTTTCATCAGCATTGCTATTTACAGCATTTACCACTTTGCTCATATTTACAATCATAACTTGTTGAGTTACTGCAACTCTTTGTAACCTGCTGCATATAAACTATTGTAAGCTGTTATTATTATTATTATTATTATGACTTTTAAAACTATTAACACAGGATGCATTAACCAATTTAGCAATTTGGTCTCAGATGATGACCATTCTTTAAATATGTCCCACCAATTATGGGCAGTGTCAGCTTCTGTTTTTGTTGTTTACTATTAACACTGGGTTATTTGAAACCACACATATAAACTGTGTTGCCACTTTAACAAACATTTTGAAATTTGAAGGCAATATTGTCCATTTATACTAAATTGTAATCTGTCTATAAAGATACTTGTAATGATTTACTAAATAGTAAGATTTCCTTGTGCTTGTAAATGTATAATCTGTGAGATATTTTGTTTTACTAGTTTTCATACCAAGGTCTTTTAAATCTGCATTTGGTATCTTTAAAACTTGGAAATGTAATATTGAAGTGCAATATTGTCTTTTGGTATTGTTGTCCTATCATGGTACAAGTGAGTGGTACTTTTACCACTTGATCTGCATGAAGTACAGGTTTATTACCCAGAATGGTAAGTAGTAACCCATGGTCCTTTTTCTTGTATTACTGTGTTGTTTATACAAATAAACAGAGTACTGGTAGAAATCATACCCTTTTCTTCCTCTGTTGAGTTTATTCTTATTTTTGTGTTATTGTCTACACACTGTGACATTTTTGCATGATGTCTTCCCTTGTCAGAACTGTTACATTTTCAGGGGGTAATGTACAGCATTTAATTATTGAAATGTTTATGTCAGTCTTTGATTGTTTCTCTACTTTTATGTATTCCTACCTTGTTTAGCTAACCATGCTGTTATATTTGTGTTAAATGTTATTTTTTAAAACATACATGCTGTATGCTTTTTACAACTAAAATTGTCTTGTGTTGTATTTTGTGTAGTATTTTTTTAAGTTTTATTCGTGAAATATTGTAATTCCCTCTGTTTTGATGTTTGAAATGATGCAAATACAAATGCAGATGTCTGTGTTGAATGCTGAGTGCCTTGTCTCGCAGCTGCATTTTTACCTATAGTCCTTGAAGCATGTTCAGACACTGAACATTCAGCTTGTCTCAAGCTGTACCATATGTGTGCTACCAAACAGAAATGCATGTATTTAATTAACTATATTATTGTTACATATATTATAGCGACAGATGTGTATATGCATCTAACTAGCAAATAGATGTGCACATGCATTTATACATATTCCAGATGTCCCCTCCACTAACTCAAAACAGCAGCAAGAGAGGACTCCATCCTGCAAAAGAGAACCATCTAGGTAATCCCACCAGACCAGAGAGAGTCAGGAGACAATTCTAATATATTTTTAGTACCAAAAAAGAATAAAACCTCAGACCAATCCTGGATCTCAGCAACCTAAATGTATATGTCAGTTCTGTATGTGATCAATAGATCTTCAGGATGCCTATCTCCACATAAAGATTGCAAAGGAGTCCAGAAGGTTTCTGTGCTTTGGGCTAGGAGCCAATCACTTGTAATCCAGGGTCTTACCCTTACATCTAACCATAACCTCCCCTGGTGTTCACCAGGTGCATGGTGGTCATCACAGCCCATCTGTGACTCAAAGGGATCCTTGTGTTCTAATATCTAGATGATTGGCTCTTCACTGCAACAACCAAACATTCTTTACAATCGGGCAGAGATCACTTTTTATAGCTCTGCCTATCTTTAGAGAGGTCTATAAATTACAAAAACTTATGCCCTCAGCCTGCTGAAGAGATTACTGTTATAGATTGTCATCTGAATACAAGAACATGAGCAGTAAGCCTTTTCTCAGACTATGCTCAAGCCATCCATACTGCAATCTAGATACTCCTATGAAAATTCTCTCCACTAGCATTGCTGGCTCTCATGGCTACGTCAGTCATCATGGTCACCCATGTACAATTCCATATGAGAATTCTACAAGAGATGCTCTCCACACAGTGGTCCCAGTTTTCAGATCACCCATCAGCATTACTTCACATAAAGCAGATATGATTTGCAGGTGTAATTTAAGATAGTGGTTGGCATCCCCAACGATTCACATGGGTCAACAATTTGTACTGCCACCACCATTAGTGACAGCAACCACCTTTATATTTTATATTATTCTTGCAGCTTTTATTCAAGCTAATAATCATGCTCGCAGTAGTTTGACAAGACAGTATATACTATATAGAACAGAGTATTCTTTCATATATTAGAACTAAGAACAACAAAAGAGAAACCTTTTTTTTCTGATGGCCCATGGCAAGATGACAGTGGGCGCACTAACATTTCATTGATAAGAATGCCTATAGTATACTCAAGTAACGTTACACAAATTACAGGAATACTGGAAAAACACTGGAAGATACTAATGGTGGATCCTGACATTAAATCAGTGGCTGGAGAGAAACCTCATTTTCTTTATATGAACAAAAAATAATAAAAATAATGTTATGTTATCCTAAAGTTATTGAAAAGCCACCAGATGTTAGATCTGTGCATGGAACGTTTCGATGCTCTAAGTGTAATTATTGTAAGTACGTTGATTCATCTAATTGTTTTAGACATCCAGACACAGGCAAACAGTTAATCTTTAAGGTAATGACTGATTGTAACACAAGCCATTTAATATACCTAGCCTACTGTGAGAATTGCCTATGGTTTTATGTAGGGAAAACTGATAGACGTTTACGTGGCCATAAAAGAGAACATATATACAATATGAATATTGGATCAACTACAAATGCATTAGCCAGACATGTTTTGCAATATAATTCCTCACATATTTTTAAATTTCTAGTGATAGAAACCATTGCATCTAGTGAGCGCGGGGATGCTATAAGGATTTTGTCTGAAACATCAGAGATAAGATGGATCATCCAGATGAGGGCTAATAGAGGATGAAGTTTGAATGAGAGGGTTTCTATAAAACCAGTTCTGAAAGCCAGGAATTTTTAAAAGTAAGGTATATTTATCTATGAATGAGAGTGTCTTTTTTAAATAATTAGCTTTATAGATATGTTTTTACAATGTTTTCACTTGTAATGAATTAATATATACCATGTTATTTGTTCTATTGTTTTAACAATGTCTGTTTTACATGGTTGATTGTTAGTGTTTTTATTGGTTGATTGGTGTATTTAATCAACTAAATGGAGTGTAATGTTGTCTGATGAAGCAGTATTTTCTGACTGCGAAAGTGCTCACAATAAATGTTTTTTAATTCTCTACACTGTCTGTATTTTGCATTGGTAGCCTCTGCCATGGTTTGGTTCACTCCACTTGGTGTGTTTGGACATTATTATTTTGTAGTGAGTGAACCATTTATCTTGTCCACTTTTGTTTGTGTTTAATTATATAAAAGTTATATACTTACCATTACACTAGATACCTTTTCATCCTAGTCTGTCCACTATGACATCCCTCCATCTTCCCCTCTTCTTCTTCCAAAGGACTTGCAGACTCCCTGGAATTCATCCATCTTTCATTATAACAGCTTAAAGGTTCATAAATACTTACTAGGCTATTGATCCATAAAGATTTTAAGAAGCTTACCTTCCATGGTAGTTTTTAGCCACTGTATTTTACTTAGGAATATCCCAGAGATGTGCTGAAAAGGGTATATTGGGACATTTACATGTTTCTCCTATCCATGAGGGACAGAGGTTCTAAACCAGGGTGAATTTGTGGTTACCCATCCATTTGTCCAAACTAAATTTGAATAGAATAAAAGAAGTACTTTGCTTTACATGAAATGGAAGACTGTTCCTTAGAAGTGGTATCCTCTGTGATACATACCTATCCCCTCCAACATGTTCTATGCATTTTACAAAAGGTATGGAGATCACTTTTGCAGGTGTTTATGATAGTTTATGATGCAAAAAGTCTGACAAAAAAGGGTCTAAAGAAGCTCTGTACACAAGACACAAGTCACCTCTCAGTAGTCCGTATAATACTAAAAAGAAGGACAAGGCTTTGCAATGGTCTGCATAGCTTTTATGATTTAAGCTTTGATTTTTTTAAGTGAGAAAACACTGTGGTTATTCGAGTTATGACAAGTGTTTGGATAAGTACATGCCAAAAGGGGCATTATACTTGATGATTAACCCAATGAGTGCAGAGTACAGTGGAATGATTGCATCCCTGGATCTGGATGTAATGTAATACCCTTAGATATAAGCAGTGCAATGAAAAAGGACTTCCTTACAATAGGGGTTATGGGGTGACAGTAACATGTCAACATAGGTTCCCAGATCTCTTACTATGGGATCAATTTTCAGGGGGTATATTCAATGTGATAGTAATAAGGGGAGTCATGCTTGCCAAAGGATATGATTATACACTTCTTGGCATTTAGTTTTAGTCCATCGTTTTGTTTGGGGCAGGCCCTCATGGAGAATCTTGGTGTTCTTTGGTGAATTTATGATGGTACCAAGTTTGCAGTCATCTGCAAACTTAGTCAGACATCAAGCCCTTAACATTATCGTTGACCTGTAGGAGTGGCCTGAGGACTGAACCCTGGGGTACATCACCAGTGATGGATCTTTTGAAGGAGATACAGCTGTTCACCCTAACTTCCTGTGATCAATTTGTGATCCAGTTTGCTATCCAACCAGTTACATAGGGACTGATATTCAGCTGGGAGAGTTTACGTATGATACCCGACTGTGGGAAGGCCTTGAACACCTTTGTGAGGTCTTGGTGTGCAGAGGGCACTGTCTTGCACTTGTCCATTGCTTCAGTAACTTTTTTGAAGGCATCAACCAGCTTAAGTAGGCAGGATCTGCCCTTGACAAATCCAGTCTGGGTTAGGTTGAGAGTCTGTAGGTTACCTATAGCCTTATTTATGAATTCCATAATGGCCCTTACCAAAACCTTACAGGTGGGACTGCTAAGACTTATGGGTCTATAACCGGATCCATTAAAGTCCCACTTTCGTGTGAGGAAATCTGTTACTGTCCTCCATTCATCCAGCACAACGCCTGTTTTTAGACTGCTATTAAGTACCTTCTGTAGAGGATCAGGTGAGTCATGTTTCAGAATGACCAGTAGACAGTCTGGGATGTTATTTGGAGCTTTAGACATAATGCTCTTGATCTTAAATAGTGCCTTGAGAACTTGTTGAATGATAAGAGGACATATACACCTATGTCTATTGGCCCTACACTCCCCTTTTCAGAGGACATATACACCTATGTCCGACCCTACACTGCCCTTTTCAAAAAACAATTAGATGAACATTTTTTTAATGGCTATGGATTAAAGGGTTATCACTGCGGCACAGAGGATAAAGTTAACAGTAGATAATCTATATCAGCAGATATTATAAAATGTATTTATCCCATCTGGGAGCACCTGCTTTTCTTGAGCATTGTTTAAAACCCCTTCTAGACTTAATTCTGGCTAAATTGAGGGATGCTACTCATTTTTAATATCTTGAAAGATTACGTTTTTAAAAACTCATTGTACATGGTAAACTACTGTAAGTTCATAGTACACATACAATGAAGAAGTTGTGTTTTTTTAATAAAATTGCTTTCTATAATCATGTCATAATGATTGTATAAAATCATATTGTAATGATTTTTGGGTGGATTTACTATATCAAGTGTGATGACCCTCCATCTCTGGGCCAGTAATCAAGGAGCCTCAATCTTCACCACTGGCACCAGTGCGGGACATTGACTGGAAGGAGAACAGGTATGCACACAGTATCTCCAGATGCAACTCTCTGCATCAAGCACAATTTCCCTTAAGAGCACACACAGAACGCAATCAGTCCGGGGCTGGATCCTCTCTTTTTCTCCAGATTTCCAGTAAGACTCCCCATTGGCACAGCTATAGAGTTGATTCCTTAGCCAGGGTTTCAAGCTAAGTCCTCCAACACTCTCTGCCCAACCAGTGCTTTGTGTCCCTGCCCAAGTAGCTGACACACATACTCTTTGAGATTTGATTTGCGTGTGCGCGCGCGCGCACACACACACACACACACACACACACACACACACACACACACACACACACACACACACACACACACACACACACACACACACACACACACACACCTGGGAAAGGCTGGCACAAGGTTTACTAGCTATGCCCACTTTTACCCAGATTATAAGGTAGTTATCACTGCTACCAGAACCCTTAGCCAGCTACTTTAAGGCCCTTACAAGGGTACCCAATATACTGAGTGACATCAATATTAATACAAATGGTAGTTTGACCAAGAGCAAGGCTATATGGAGTGTCCCACACAGTGTCACCAAATAAATATGCAAGTACTCTCAAAACTTAAATATCTCTACAAAGATCAGCCACAATGAAAGATTTAAATATATTTAATAATAAACAATAAAAAACAGGAAAATACTAAGTATATATTCACAGTGACATCAGAGTTCAAATCACAGGAAATATTTAAAATAACATTGAAGGACAAGCTCAAACAAATAAAGAAAATAATATCTAAACTAAGCTTCACTATATTCCTGATTGAATCTAAGAGAATTACTATTCCATAATAACTTACCTAATAGAACAAGGCAGATGATGTGGTTAATGGTCCTTCTTGTTGTCAGGACCAAGACGGAATACAGAATGCTTAGTAGATTCATAGATTAGTACTAGGCTAACTGCCTTTGCGAGCCATTTTAAGCCTAGCCAATTATCCCCTGTGAGATTCAAACCCTGTACCTTGTGTTTGTAAGGCAAACACCTTAACCATTAGGCCACCCTCCCTGTGGCCACCCGTTAGTCTCACCAAGAGACTTCCCAAAAAATATCTAAAATATTACTTCTGAGATAGCTTGCAGAATGACATCACTTCTGGTCATCTGACTTCTAGTTCCAATGTAAACCCCCATTGCTGGAAGCTGGCAGGACTTAGCAGCTACCTGTAAAAATACACAAACAAGGGCTTTTGATCAGATCTGTAGCAGGTGCTGGAAGTCATATAACAATTGGATACCTCCACACGTCCAAAGTAGTAATTAGTTAACCCCAAAGACAATACAGAAAGCTTCCTAGTACAGACTTTGTGTCTCTGGCTGCATTGAAACCTGTGAGATAGCATCTTTATGGCCTAGCCTATAAAGTGATTTAATTTCAGATATATTTTAAATTGTGCTGGACTGAGGTTAACCTCCTGATTTCCAGTTTCCTCTGTTAAACATATACATTTAAACAGTTACAATAGTGCATGTACATTTCTAAAAAACTGTTAAAATGAACCAGGAACAATGAGAGAAGTTCTTCTGTATGTTAAAAAATCCAAGTATTTATTATAACAGTTTTTTTGCTTGTTTGTTTGGTGAAGTGGTTTGCATGTACATTTCTGTTCTCTCCACTAGGGCATGTGGCTACATTTCAAACACAAGCATTTTACAAATATCTTTTCAACACAAATGTCTTTACAAATCAGTTTGATATACACATGACATACAGTTCTAATACATTTGTAACACCAGCATCTTGTATAAATCAGTTTGATATTCACAAATGACATACAATTGTTTATGAAATTCCAGCTAGCTGTGCTGGCAGTACCTCCTATTGTCACATCAAGTATTGACTAAGAATGTTTTCTACTTTCATGATAATTCTTTTCTTCAAGTTAGTGACACAGCAATGAAGAGAATTTTGCCCTCATTTATGCTTACAATTTTATGGGATTTTTTTTTGAAGAGAAGTTTATTTGGAAAGTTAGTAATAATAAATTTCTATCCAGTACTGACTCGGGGTTCTGGAACATTTTAAGCCTAGACAGTTTCCCTTTTTGTGGTTGAATTAACCTATCCCGTTTGATTAGAGATAAGCTTTACCCATCCAGTGGTGGATAATCTTACATTGCCTCTAATGAAAATACCCAGGATCATACCATAGATAATTTGAGGGATAGTTGAATCATTTCTGGGTGACCTGGGATGGGGAGATGGGTTAACTAAATGAATTTGTTAGTTTTCTTAACCATAACTAGTCTGGCATAAAATTGACTTTTCAATATGATTTGTTTACAATGAATTTTGCACATGTCTGTAACCAAGTTAATACATTGCAGTATTTCTATAAATCTGTTTTCAAAGACATTCCATAGAAACATTTTGCTACAAGTTAATAGTTGTCATCCTAAGCACGTAGCAAAAAATATCCCTTAAGTCACAATTCCTGGGGCTTAGGAGAATTTGTAGCAATGAAAGGAACTATAATCAGGAGGCACAAAAGTTTACTTCAAGGTCTGTGGAAAGTAGCTATTCCCAGAAAACAGTGGACCCGGTTAAAATCCAGGTGGGAGCTATGTCAAGGGAGGAAACATTGCAGTATAAGAAAAAAAGAGTAATCAGTTGCCAGCTATTGACAGGTTTATTATTCTATGTGGATTTAAGAATTTCTTATAAAATGTCATTAGTGAACACAGGCATCTTATAGCCAGTGGAAGATGTTTTGAGGGAAGAGTCAGTCAGGAATGCAGATTTGGTTATATGAAAGGGAGATCCTTGAAAAAAAATATTTTTTTCAAATTATAAACTGAGATAAAATAATTTAGAAGTAAACACCTTGTAGGAACTGTGTTTATTGTTATCATGTAGTTAAGACAAAATATTTTACCTCAAGCAATACCACTAAGGTCTTTGAAATTAGAGACTTAATTACATGTATCACACCATGGAAGGTTTATTTAGTAGTATTTCAATGGGGAAGTTTTTATGTGAGACAAACATATTTCCCTTCAAAGTTGAGAACTCCGATTCTTTGGGTGACAAATGATGGAGAGAAGTCTTTTATTTAAACTTTTTTTCTCAGCATCCCAGAGCATGTTTTTCATTTACTGGTATTGACTGAGCATCAGAGATATATATACAAAAAAGACAAAAAAAAAGAAAGGAGGTGGATAGTTACTTTGAGGGCTTTAATCAAGTCAATGCTAAATGAAAAATGTTAGTTCATGTTTAAGAAAGGACATTTATTCTACATTTATTTTATTTATGCTAGAACAGACATAAAGAGTTAAAATATTATGTAATTGTTCATAAACCAACTAAAACAGCACAGTATTCTCTGTATTCTCACTCCAAAATATGGAACACTATGCCCACAGCTATAAGGACAGACACACCCCTCAAATCCTTCACACACACTTTTAAAACCTATTTAAAAAATCCATGGCTGTGCTCATGTTCTACACCAGGTTAATCAAATAGCTCCTTAATTTGTAACTGTAATAGCATTACCTTCCATCTTGCTATTATATTTTATACAACTGATAATTTCTTGCCTCTTTTACTTACTATTATCACTAAACTTTTCTTTCTCCCCTTTGTTTCTTACCTATCCATAACTCACACTTTACTAATAAATACATTATTTTCTATCTCCTACCTTCCCTGCCCTGGAATTCCCATCATCTCTCAAACCTGTACTATAACGAATGTATACTAAGTGCATTATAATAAACAAAAATTATTTAGCTATCAAAGAGAATCATAATGATCTGAATCATATAATTGTAAAGACCACTTGCCCCATGTATATTACCACTTACCCCAATATTCATTATCCCCTGGAGAGCACTCTGCTTTGGCTTATACACACACACACACACACACACACTCATCTTCCATTTTCTCTCTTATTCCCTTCTGTTAGCAAATAGTATCCATAACTGATCAATACTGTGTGTTTGTTAATTTAAACTGAGACCACAGTAGCCTACTGATACAAGGTTATCCTACTTTTCCACCTGAGAAATGGTTAAGAAATGACTTACAATTTCAGAGCAGTTTTTGGTCAATTCTGATTGTTTCTTAAACACAAACTTGTCTTTGCATTGGCTCATTAGCAGCAGTACAAAAGAACTGCCTTGCTCACACCCTTGTTCTCCCCCTCCCCTTCCCTGTTTATTACCTTAAGCCAATCCCAAAGTTAATAAATATTACCTGTGGCAGGCATTATTTTTAAAACTACAATCCACTCTACTACAGGCCCCATGAGGAGCTCGGTGTCTCTCCAGTAAGTGTTTTACAACTGTATATGCTTATTTATTTTGAATTGTGTTAGACATCTAATATGATCTATGCTTTATTATTGTAAGTTACTATGGCATGCTAGCATTTTGTTTGTCTGCACCAAGTTGTTTATAGTATAATAGTATGGTCTATTTGCATAGCTAAAGAAGACGAAAATTGCCAGCACCAAGTTCAGTGTAAAGCATCAGAAAACATCCAAAGGCTGATATGTAAAATATATAAACTTTAATTATAATAAACACCCAGACCGGTTTCAGCCAGCAGGCTTTCCTCAGTGGGATAAAAAAGCATAGCTGCACATTGTTCACTAATGTTATTCATGTATATGTGTTGTGTGTAGACAGCTCATACTGGTGTCTAATTATTTATATATAATTGTGCTGTTACTGGTGGATAGAATCACATTAGAGACCAAGGACAGAGTGTTGCTTGCTATATTTTTATCTGTTTCTGCATAACTGTCAGCTGTGGTTCCTTCTCACTGATGTTTTTCCTGTTGGCTCAGTATCTGCATATACTAGTAGTTGGTTCAATACATTTTTTCCTGTTTGTTTTTTGTAATCTTTATAATATATCTTTACCATCTTAAACACAAACTTGTCTTTGCTTTGGATCATTAGCAGCTGTACAAAAGAACTGCCTGCTCACACCTTTGTTCTCCCGCTCCACTTTCCCTGTTTATTACCTTAAGCCAATCCCAAAGTTAATAAATATTACCTGTAGCAGGCACCATTTTTAAAACTACAATCCACTCTGCTACAGGCCTCATGAAGAGCTCAGTGTCTCTCCAGTAAGTGTTTTACAACTGTATATGGTTATTTATGTTGAATTGTGTTAGACATCTAATATGATTTCTGCTTTATTACTAGAAGTTACTACGGCATGCTAGCATTTTGTTTGTCTGCACCAAGCTGTTTTTAGTATAATATTATGGTCTATTTGCATAGCTGCACCTTGTTCACTAATGTTATTCATGTATATGTGTTGTGTGTAGACAGCTAGCTCTAATTATTTCTATATAATTGTGCTGTTACTGGTGGCTAGAATCACATTAGAGACCCATGACAGAGTGCTGCTCACTATATTTTTATCTGTGACTGCATAACTGTCAGCTATGGTTCCTTCTCACAGATGTTTTTCCTATTGGCTCAGTACTAGTAGTTGGTTCAAGACATTTTTTTTGTATGCAGTAGCTATTTGCTTAGTTGTTTTTTTGTAATCTTTATAATATATCTTTACCATCTCAAAAGTGTTTACTCCTCTCTGTACTCTTCTTTTCTAGACCTAACACCACTCTTAAGTATTCAACTGCGTTACCACCTTTATCATTGTTATAAGAAAAGCACAGTTCGGGTCTGAACTCTCTGCAAATAGATAAAGTTAACTTTGAGTATGTGTCTACCTGTTTGAGCCAATATTCATTTTCCCCTGGGGAGCACTCTGCTTTGGTTGTAAGCAGCCCCCATCTTCCATTTTCTCTCTCATTCCCTTCTGTTAGCAAATAGTATCCATAACTGATCAATACTGTGTGTTTGTTAATTTAAACTGAGTCCACAGTAGCCTACTGATACAAGGTTATCTTGTTTTCCCACATGAGAAATAGCTAAGAAATGACTTACATTTTCAGAGCAGTTCTTGGTCATTTCTGATTGTTTCTTAAACACAAACTTGTCTTTGCTTTGGCTCATTAGCAGCAGTACAAAAGAATTGCCTGCTCACACCCTTGTTCCCCTTCTCTGTTTATTACCTTAAGCCAGTCCCAAAGTTAATGAATATTACCTGTAGCAGAAGCCATTTTTAAAACTACAATCCAATCTGCTACAGGCCCCATGAGGAGCTCAATGTCTTTCCAGTAAGTGTTTTACATCTTTATAGGCTTATTTATGTCGAATTGTGTTAGACATCTAATATGATTTATGCCTTATTACAGGAAGTTACTATGGCATGCTAGCATTTTGTTTGTCTGCACCAAGTTGTTTTCAGTATAATATTATGGTCTATTTGCATAGCTGCCCCTTGTTCACTAATGTTATTCATGTATATGTGTTGTGTGTAGACAGCTCATAATGGCATCCAATTATTTCTATACACTTTTTCTGCTACTGGTGAATAGAATCACATTAGAGACCCAGGACAGAGTGCTGCTCGCTATATTTTTATCTGTGACTGCATAACTGTCAGCTGTGGTCCCTTCTCACTGATGTTTTTCCAGTTGGCTCAGTATCTGCATATACGCATAGTTGGTTCAAGATATTTTTTCCTGTGTGCAGTAGCTATTTGCTCAGATTCTTTTTTGTAATCTTTATACTATATCTTTACCATCTCAAAAGTGTTTACTCCTCTCTGTACTCTTCTTTTCTAGACCTAACACCACTCTTAAGTATTCAACTGCGTTACCACCTTTATCATTCTTATAAGAAAAGCGCAGTCTGGGTCTGAACTGTCTGCAAACAGCTAAAGTTAACTTTGAGTATGTGTCTACCTGATTGAGCCAATATTCATTATCCCCTGGGGAGCACTCTGCTTTGGCTTGTAAGCAGCCCCCACACACACACACACACACTCACTCATCTTCTATTTTCTCTCTTATTCCCTTCTGTTAGCAAATAGTATCCATAACTGATAAATACTCTGTGTTTGTTAATTTAAACTGAGACCACAGTAGCCTACTGATACAAGGTTATCCTGTTTTTCCACATGAGGAATGGTTAAGAAATGACTTACAGTTTCAGAGCAGTCCTTGGTCAATTGTGATTGTTTCTTAAACACAAACTTGTCTTTGCTTTGACTCATTAGCAGCAGTACAAAAGAACTGCCTGCTCACACCTTGTTCTCCTCCACCTCCTTCCCTGTTTATTACCTTAAGCCAATCCCAAAGTTAATAAATATTACCTGTGGCAGGGACCATGTTTAAAACTACAATCCACTCTGCTACAGACCTTATGAGGAGCTCAGTGTCTCTCCATTAACTGTTTTACAACTGTATATGCTTATTTATGTTGAATTATGTTCGACATGTAATATGATTAATGCTTTATTACTGGAAGTTACTATGGCATGCTAGCATTTTGCTTGTCTGCACCAAGTTGTTTTTGGTATAATAGCATGGCTTTTTGCATAGCTGCACCTTGTTCACTAATGTTATTCAGGTATATTTGTTGTGTGTAGACAGCTCATACTGGTGTCTAATTAATTCTATATAATTGTGCCGTTACTGGTGGATAGAATCACATTAGAGACCCATGACAGAGTGCTGCTCACTATATTTTTATCTGTGACTGTATAACTGTCAGCTATGGTTCCTTCTCACAGATGTTTTTCCTATTGGCTCAGTATCTGCATATACTAGTAGTTGGTTCAAGACATTTTTTTTGTATGCAGTAGCTATTTGCTTAGTTTGTTTTTTGTAATCTTTATAATATATCTTTACCATCTCAAAAGTGTTTACTCCTCTCTGTACTCTTCTTTTCTAGACCTAACACCACTCTTAAGTATTTAACTGCGTTACCACCTTTATCATTGTTATAAGAAAAGCGCAGTCCAGGTCTGAGCTGTCTGCAAACAGCTAAAGTTAACTTTGAGTATGTGTCTACCTGTTTGAGCCAATATTCATTTTCCCCTGGGGAGCACTCTGCTTTCGTTGTAAGCAGCCCCCCCACACACACACACACACATCTTCCATTTTCTCTCTCATTCCCTTCTGTTAGCAAATAGTATCCATAACTGATCAATACTGTGTGTTTGTTAATTTAAACTGAGTCCACAGTAGCCTACTGATACAAGGTTATCTTGTTTTCCCACATGAGAAATAGCTAAGAAATGACTTACATTTTCAGAGCAGTTCTTGGTCATTTCTGATTGTTTCTTAAACACAAACTTGTCTTTGCTTTGGCTGATTAGCAGCAGTACAAAAGAATTGCCTGCTCACACCCTTGTTTACCCCCTTCTCTGTTTATTACCTTAAGCGAATCCCAAAGTTAATGAATATTACCTGTAGCAGAAGCCATTTTTAAAACTACAATCCAATCTGCTACAGGCCCCATGAGGAGCTCAATGTCTTTCCAGTAAGTGTTTTACATCTTTATAGGCTTATTTATGTTGAATTGTGTTAGACATCTAATATGATTTATGCCTTATTACAGGAAGTTACTATGGCATGCTAGCATTTTGTTTGTCTGCACCAAGTTGTTTTCAGTATAATATTATGGTCTATTTGCATAGCTGCCCCTTGTTCACTAATGTTATTCATGTATATGTGTTGTGTGTAGACAGCTCATAATGATGTCCAATTATTTCTATACACTTTTTCTGCTACTGGTGAATAGAATCACATTAGAGACCCAGGACAGAGTGCTGCTCACTATATTTTTATCTGTGACTGCATAACTGTCAGCTGTGGTCCCTTCTCACTGATGTTTTTCCAGTTGGCTCAGTATCTGCATATACACATAGTTGGTTCAAGATATTTTTTCCTGTCTGCAGTAGCTATTTGCTCAGTTTCTTTTTTGTAATCTTTATACTATATCTTTACCATCTCAAAAGTGTTTACTCCTCTCTGTACTCTTCTTTTCTAGACCTAACACCACTCTTAAGTATTCAACTGCGTTACCACCTTTATCATTCTTATAAGAAAAGCGCAGTCTGAGTCTGAACTGTCTGCAAACAGCTAAAGTTAACTTTGAGTATGTGTCTACCTGTTTGAGCCAATATTCATTATCCCCTGGGGAGCACTCTGCTTTGGCTTGTAAGCAGCCCCCCCCCCCCACACACACACACACACACACTCATCTTCCATTTTCTCTCTCATTCCCTTCTGTTAGCAAATAGTATCCATAACTGATCAATATTGTGTGTTTGTTCATTTAAACTGAGTCCACAGTAGCCTACTGATACAAGGTTATCCTGTTTTTCCACCTGAGAAATGGTTAAGAAATTACTTACAGTTTCAGAGAAGTCCTTGGTCAATTCTGATTGGTTCTTAAACACAAACTTGTCTTTCCTTTGGCTCATTGTCAGCAGTGCAAAAGATCTTCCTGCTCACACCCTTGTTCTCCCCTCCCCCTTACCTGTTTATTACCTTAAGCCAATCCCAAAGTTAATAAATATTACCTGTGGCAGGCAACATTTTTAAAACTACAATTCACTGTGCTACAGGCCCCATGATAAGCTCGATGTCTCTCCAGTGAGTGTTTTACAATTGCATATGCTTATTTATTTTGAATTGTGTCAGACATCTTATATGATTTATGCTTTATTACTGGAAGTTACTATGGCATGCTAGCATTTTGTTTGTCTGCACCAAGTTGTTTTTAGTATAATAGTATGGTCTATTTGCATAGCTGCACCTTGTTCACTAATGTGGTTCAGGTATGTGTTGTGTGTAGACAGCTCATAGTGGTGTCCAATTATTTCTATATAATTGTGCTGTTACTGGTGGATAGAATCACATTAGAGACCCATGGCAGAATGCTGCACGCTATATTTTATCTGTGACTGCATAACTGTCAGCTGTGGTCCCTTCTCACTGATGTTTGTTCATTTGGCTTACTATCTGCATATATTAGTAGTTGGTTCAAGACATCTTTTTCCTGTATGCAGTAGCTATTTGCTCAGTTTGTTTTTTGTAATCTTTATAATATATCTTTACCATCTCAAAAGTGCCTACTCCTCTCTGTACTCTTTTTCTTAGACCTAACACCACTCTTAAGTATTCAACTGCGGTACCACCTTTATCATTCTTATATGAAAAGGGCAGTCCGGGTCTGAACTGTCTGCAAACAGCTAAAGTTAACTTTGAGTATGTGTCTACCTGTTTGAGCTAATATTCATTATCCCCTGGAGAGCTTGTAAGCAGCCCCCCCCCCCCCCTACACACACACACACACTCACTCATCTTCTATTTTCTCTCTTATTCCCTTCTGTTAGCAAATAGTATCCATAACTGATAAATACTCTGTGTTTGTTAATTTAAACTGAGACCACAGTAGCCTACTGATACAAGGTTATCCTGGTTTTCCACCTGAGAAATGGTTAAGAAATGACTTACAGTTTCAGAGCAGTTCTTGGTCAATTCTGATTCTTTCTTAAACACAAACTTGTCCTTGCTTTGGCACATTAGCAGCAGTACAAAAGAACTGTCTGCTCACACCTTGTTCTCCCCCACCTCCTTCCCTGTTTATTACCTTAAGCCAATCCCAAAGTTAATAAATATTACCTGTGGCAGGCATTATTTTTAAAACTACAATCCACTCTACTACGGGCCCCATGAGGAGCTCGGTGTCTCTCCAGTAAGTGTTTTACAACTGTATATGCTTATTTATGTTGAATTATGTTAGACATCTTGTGTCCAAAGGCATAAGTCGTCACTAAATGTTACTCTAATTAAAAAATGTTAATTGTTTATTAAGTGTGGGGAATTTAAAGTGTTGACCTAGAAACCAAAACCCGTCACATATTGTAGACTTTCTAAGTGTGGTTCCCTCTGCTCAATAATGCCGGCAGTATGTTGACTGTTGTATTGGACTGGCCCGGTTCTTAAAAAGTGGCCATTCCCCACATCGTGAGTAATAACCTTAGTACTTAATGCTGTGGTACGATTAAATGTTAGTGCCTTTGGACACAAGACGTCTGGTTCCGTTCAACTTGTATGAGTACAATAGGTGATTAAACGGTCGTATGGGATACCGTTGGACCTCTTTTTTCACTCGTAACATATTTTTATGTACACCCTATCGATTCTAGACTTTTTAATCTATGATAAGTATAGTATACAGGGGGATGTAAATTAATTTACCAAGTTGACTCCTCCTGAGGTAGAACCAGCTTGGTAAAACTAGCGTTATTAAATTTGTGTGGTACTTTTAATGATTTTAGTTTGTAACTTGTATTTTATTAACATATGTTGATACTTTGCTATTCTGCTACTTTCGTGTGCTGCTAACTAACCTTCTAGCTGCTCAGTAAAAGGCACACTGTACACCACTCGATGGGCTTATAGTGCCCTGGTTTAAAGACAAATGGGACAAAGTGGTAGGAAAATAGTAAAGCAATTGATTTACCATAGCAACAAATTGCTAATGAAGGGAAGGACCAACCCACTAATTAACTAAGTTAGCATATGTATTGCTGAACTCCTGTTGTTCTTTGATTCTTGTTTTAACTTCTGAAGAAGTCGGATATATGCTACCGACGAAAAGTGTACTGGAATAAACGCACTTCAAGTAAATAAAACAACGTTTTTTAGTGAAGAGGACAGCCTGTTCCTGGTCTTTTGTGTTATTTGTTATTTATTGGTTGAGTTTAACGTGATATTTCTTAACTTTGAGTATGTGTCTACCTGTTTGAGCCAATATTAATTTTCCCCTGGAGAGCACTCTGCTTTGGCTTGTAAGCAGCCCCCTCCACAGACACACACACACACACACACACACACACACACACACACACACACACACACACACACACACACACTCTCACTCACTCATCTTCCATTTTCTGTCTTATTTCCTTCTGTTAGCAAATAGTATCCCTAACTGCTAAATACTGTGTGTTTGTTAATTTAAACTGAGACTGCATTAGCCTACTGATACAAGGTTATCCTGGTTTTCCACCTGAGAAATGATTAAGAAATGACTTACAGTTTCAGAGCAGTCCTTGGTCAATTCTGATTCTTTCTTAAACACAAACTTGTCTTTGCTTTGCCTCATTAGCAGCAATACAAAATAACTGCCTGCTCACACCCTTGTTCTCCCCCTTCCCTGTTTATTACCTTAAGCCAGTCCCAAAGTTAATAAATATTACCTGTGGCAGGCACCATTTTTAAAACTACAACCACCCTTTGAGCACCTCAATGCTTGGCTTTGCCATAGAACTTATTAAAACTGCCTGAGCTGGGGCACAGCTAACTGATAGTTTGTGGAAATACAGGGTACCCACCTGAGTCTCCACATTCACTATCATATGTTCATGTATTAGTTTACTCTGTTACCTGATTGTTTCCAGCCTCCTCCCACCCCCAGTGTTCCTACCTTTATTACACTCACAAGCCCCTCCCATCTTTCCAATAGCCAACCATGGCGCTAAACCCAACACTACCTCCTCCATCTTCCCACTACTATCACTCCTCCTCAGCTAACATGTAGAAGCATAGCTTACCTATGCTCACTGCATGCGCTCTCCTTGCATATCTTACATCCTACCAAAGCTCCATCATTCCCCCACTCAACAACTACCACTGTACTACTACTCACACCACCACTCATGTCTCACCCTCAGTCAGCTCCCCTCCCACCAATTCAAGAACCATCCCTATGCACCCCCCGCATATTCTACCAACTATATTACTCAAACATAAAGCATCCCTACAACTTAACATAGTAACCCTCACACCATACCTATTACCAACAGAGCACAATCATAAAGTTTCCCTAATAAACAAACACATTCAAAAACTGAGAAAACTAATAACCTCATGCATATCAAAACTAGCCCTAAGTGGAGCCATCCACCCCAAACCTGGCCCTACCATCTCCAACCCCAATCCTCATAATCAGACTAGAAGCCACAACTTCTCCCATATCACAGCCAATAGAAAGCCAAGTGACTTCCTTCTACTAAGCCTGAATATTAGAAGTATATCCAGCAAAGTCCATGAACTCCATGCCACCATAGACGCGTACTCTCCAGATATAGTCATCCTGACAGAAACCTGGCTAAAACCTCACATTACCTGTGAGCAAATCCTCCCTACCGGTTACAGCATAGTAAGAGTATGCTAAACAAGAAAGGAGGCGGTGTAGCTATAATATTTAAACAGCATCTAAACATCCAGATCTTAAAATCATCAGCTCCACAAATAGGCAATGAAGAAATAATATATACCAACCTCAGAATAAACCAAAACAAAACCATCAACATAATTGGATGCTACTTTCCACCTGGCCAAAACATCCCTCCACTAGAAAACCTCCTCAGCTGGTCTACCCACCATCTCCCCCAAGAAACTATAATTTTAGGTGATTTCAATATTGACTGGCAGTCCTGTTCTGGCAACCATCCAACCCATCATGTAAACCTTCATGGCTTCACCCAACTAGTCCAATCGCCAACCAGGATAAATAAAAACTCCAGCAAGCACACTACCCTGGATTGGATACTAGTCAGTAAGAGCCTCCAGTCATATATATAACAGGCTACTTATCAGATAGCCTCAGTGATCACTCCCCAACATTCCTACTCAAAAAATACCTGTGCCAAGCTAAACCTGTCATCTACCGTCAAATACATAAAAAACTAAACTAACCCACTCACATTCATTTCATCCCCTCAAAGAATGTAACTGGCATACTCTAAAGTACCTCAGTCTTGATGACGCAGTTGAATTTTTTATACTACCTTCCGGAGTATCCTTAATTACCATGCCCCCATAAGACTTTCCAGAACCAAAGCACAACCCTCCCCATGGCTGCAGAAAACCACTAAGTCAGAAATGAAAAACAGGGGTAAAGCCTGGGAGCACTGGCACAAAACCAAAACCCCCTCAACTAGACAGAAATTCCTAGAACTACGCAATAGAGTCAAAAAGCTAATAAAACAGGACAAATTCCAATACTACCAGTCTGCCCTAGACTCCTCCCAACACAGCCCCAAACAATTCCGGTCCTCCATAAACTCCATCCTCCACTCAGGTAAAGTCAGTACCCCTCCTCCTAACATCCCTCACTCCTCTGAAAATATTGCTACCTCATTCAACACACACTTCACACAAACCATACTATCACTAGCTAAACAACACAACCCCCTCCCCTCCAACTAGTAATCTCCCCACTGCCTTCTATTTTTCTCCTGTACCTACCTCCAATATAAAAAACTCTTAACTGCCACATGTCAGTGTTCATCCTTTTATGTAGGCAAAACATCACGCTCACTTAGGATTAGGATTGGTTAACACAGGAGCAATATAAGGAATAAGAAAACTACAAATGCCTTGTATCAACACACACTCAAACATCCTACAGCTAATTTCATGTTTACTGTCATTGACCGAATAGTGGGGGACAGAAGCCATCAACAAGGTTGGGAGAATACACTCACCTTTAAAGAAAAATATTTGATAATTCATCTTGGAGCCTTGTTTTCTCCAGGTCTTAATGATCACTTATGAAGTATAGTTCTTCTAGGCGTTGTTGTCCTATTGGTACACAACACTAATGGCTCACAGATGTTTATCAGTATTTAATATATTATTATTATAAAATATATTGTGGTTAACTGTATACTTCCTCATATAGTTAAACTTCTTTTGATTAAGACAAGCAGCAGGTATACACCATATATACCCCCTTTTTCATCATTATATACTTTTGTTGAATTTAATATGACCTGTTTAAATTATATCCAGTAAGACTTTTTATTTCTATTTTTATTTTTTTGATACCTAGTGGATGTCTATATGACTATTGATCTAGTTACATTCATTTATATTTTTGTCCCATATCTTTGATGTAACTACAGATAGTGTATACTATGTTATTGTTACTATTTTCATATTTGATTTTGTTGTTCAATGTACATCATTTTGATGCTTGTATAAAGTGTAGATTTATGAGAAGTAAAAGATTTCATGTTAACCAAAATTATAACAACTAACATGATTGGTTGACCAATCATGTATCACTATATATAAAGTGTGCTTTATGCAAGGTTGGCATATTTTTTTACATACTAGCTTCACTGAGGAAGGTTTTATGCCGAAACCGGTTTGAATTGATGTTGGACTGTTGATTTGGACATTTTTATGTCCACTCCTTGATGTAATAAAGCGTTGGAACCTCTTTGCTGGCCGTTTGTGTTTTATCCTACAGAAGGGCCTCACTGAGACAGATGCCTGGTATCAGAGCCATGGCCTCAAGCTCAATGCCAAAAAGTGCATTGTCATCCCCAAAACTCTGTACCCATGAACTACCACATAGGCGGCAGTCTACTTAACGCCGAATGTGTGATAAGAGACCTTGGGAGCCAGGTGGACAGTAGTCTCTCCTTTGATAATAACATTGCCACAGTAGTCAGTAAATCCTTCTACGTGGCACACCTCATCACAAAAGGGTTCTCATCCAGGAAAAAAGAAGTCATTGTCCCCCTCTACTCGACACTCATTAGACCCATTATAGAGTACAACACCCCTTTTGGAATATACTTCACAAGTCATCTGCAGCAGCTGGAAAGGTCACAGAAGTACCTCACAAAGAGGATTACTGGCCTCAAACCGATGCCCTACACTGACCGTCTCAAAAACCTCCAGCTTTACTCCGTAACATATCACCTACTCTGAGGAGATCTCTGCCTAACATATGAAGCTATGTTAAACCCAGAGCTGTTGGACATGCTACACCTAAAGAAATCCCAATCCCTCTGAGCTACACACTCTAAGGACCTAAATCTTGTCACCACAATAAACAGGACATGCTGGAGGGATAGAGTCCTCTCCCAGAGACTTCCCATACCCTGGAACAAGCTACCCATCTATGTCAAGCAAAGTTCCTCATTAGCACTCTTCAAGAAAAATCTTGATGAGTGAATGGGAAATAGGAAATACACCCTGGGGATCACTTCTATGGCTGTGCTCGACAGGGACACAGGAAAATAACTTTCTTGGGTGGCGTAAGCCAGGGAACCTTGTTGGCTAGGCTTACTTAAGCCCTTGGGGCGATAGCCTGGTACCTACCAATGAACCTATTATTGTACATTCTTCATTGTATGCAAAAACATTCATTGTTGCTCTGTAATAAGCTTATGTAATATGCTAAGCGTCTCTGGAGCTTTTCCCCCCTCAAGCCTGCACTGGAAATGAGCACCCACCCTGTTGGACTTTCTCAGTAAACAAATGTCAAATAAATAAATATTGACATGGCAATGTTTAAGTTGATTGTAATGTTTCAATTGTCCACTGGATGCCAGTATTGTGTTAGAAATAAGGGTTTGGTTACAGCTGGATGTTACTTCATTTATAAGAGTTTTGTATTTAGCCTTGGAATTTGAATTGATTGTTGCTTATTAGGTTACGGCTGTATAAAAATATAAGGGCTATAATCTCACGATATCGAGAAAGCCTTCAGATGAAAACTTGGATAATGGAGGTCTGCATCCACTGAAATAATGAAATATTTTTACTTCATTGAATTTTCAGAGTGCAGTTTTTCTTGGTGCTTTATATGTGTGTGTGTGTGTGTGTGTGTGTGTGTGTGTGTGTGTGTGTATATATATATATATATATATATATATATATATATATATATGGATCTACTTGATTTTGGCAAATTTCCGTTTCACTGAAACGTGAAATTCGCGAGTGGATTTGCGCAAACGTGCATTTTATCGAAAACGCACATTTGCGTAAATAAGTAGGTAAAACAAAAAATAAATTAGTTAAATAAAGAAAAACATGCAGTTTGCTTGTTAACTTAGTTGTACATCAACGTTTAGTGTTAATGTACAACTAAGTGGACTGTTGTTGAGATCGTAGTACAGTGGGGGATGAGGGAACATTCCCTTTTCCTCACTGTAGTGCGATCTCTGAGTGAGAATATTAAAGTAGGGGGGTGTGGGGGCCACAGCCCCCCACATGGGGGGTGCAGGGGGCTTGCCCCCTGCATAAAAGTGTTTTAAGTGTTTTTTTTCATGGATTTACATGAAAGTGCGTTTTCATTGAAACGTACTTTTGTGTAAATGCATTCGCGGATTTACGTTTCGTTGAAACGTAAATTCAATAAAAGAGTAGATCCATATATATATATATATATATATATATATATATGTATACACGTGTGTGTGTGTGTGTGTGTGTGTGTGTGTGTGTGTGTGTGTGTGTGTGTGTGTGTGTGTATATATATATATATATATATATATATATATATATATATATACGTGTGTGTATGTACATATATATATATATGTGTGTGTGTGTGTGTGTGTGTGTCTGCGTGTATGTATGTGTGGGTGTGTTTATCTGTGTGTCTTTCTTTAGGCATGTGTGGTTGTGAGTAAACATGTGCACGTGACATATGTGTAGGCAGGTGTAGACATATGTGTGTGCTCATGTATGTAGCCATATGTATTATTCACATTTATTCATGAACAAATGCAAATGTTGGTGGTGTCTGTCATTCTGTTTGTCAGTGCTATTTTATGCAAACAAAGAAGAAAATTAAAAATAATTTTATTTTGGGAGCCCATTTGCAGAGCATTTTTAAAGCTCACCTGTTGTCTTGTCTCTTTTTCCTCTTCCATGTGTGGAGAAGAATCCTCTGTCTCCACAAACAAAGAACAATGCTTCCACTAAATGAGAACCACAGAGGTGATGTGTTCCGGCACCTTCTGTTTCCATCAAACACGTCATTATTGCCAAAACCAGCAATGGCATAACACTCTGTTTGTGGGTCATATTGATTACAAAAGTTCTGACCTGTAGGAAAAAAAAAGAGTTGTATTACTCCGGTATTATCTGCATTAGTGCAACTCATCAAGTGGGATTATCATGTGTCATGTGTTTATGATAAAAACTATGGAACAAGGTACCAAACATAACAACCATGCTTGAATTGTACCAAATGCAGTAATGATGCTTCTACTCATTTCATTTACTGATACAAATCCAAAAACAAACAATGTTGGGGAAAAAAAGAACACTGGTGTGTAAAAGCAAACAAAATCAAGAAGTAAAAATGAGAAATACAACCAGTGGTTCACAGCAGAGGTAGATCCAAATCGTAGTTTAATGTAAAGAATAAAACACAGATGAGCGCTTTCGCATATAGCTTCTTCAGATCAAAAAACAGAGTAAAGCACTAGCTACTTATAGTACAAATTCAATAGTGCATCCAATCATTGTGAGATTGGGCACTGCCATAATTGCCAGCCTGGAGAAAGGCATGATGTATGTCACTGCCATAAGTGCCTGCCTGAGAGAACAGCATGTCAAGTGCTACCATAAGTGCCTGCCTGAAATAGAGCATGATGTAAAGGCCTGCTATAAGTGCCAGCCTGGAATAGGAACATGAGATTGGGCACTGCCGTAAGTGCCTACGTAGGAGAAGGGCATGATGTAAGCCATTGCTGTACATGCCTGCATGGAGAGAAAAATATGATGAGAAGTACTGCCATAAGCGCCTGCCTGTCAGCAGAAAATGATGTGAAGAGCTGCTGGGAGTACCTGCTTGGAAGAGGAGCGTGATGTGAGGCATCACTGTGAGGCCAATCACAGATGTCAGAGGCAGAAACCTATGGCCTACCTTGCACATTAACCTTTCTCAGAAATGGAACAGCAGAAGGTAGCCACATATAGCCAAAAGACCTTGTTGAAGCAAAGTCTGAAGGGCAAAGAAATGAGGGGAATAGGCATTCATCATGCCATCGTAGAGGGATGTTAATTTCTGAAATAGTCATCTATTCTTATGTGCAGCCATCTCATCCTTGCCTAGTGAGGCTCAAGTTCCACCTGTACTCCTCTTCAGCAGATGATGATGAGCTTAGAAGAGGTACTTCCCTAACACTGACACTGGGCGATGCAGGGTTAATTGCAGACCATGCTTGTGACTAGCCCAGTCCCAGTGATCATTCCCTAACACTGACACTGGGCGATGCAGGGTTAATTGCAGACCATGCTTGTGACTAGCCCAGTCCCAGTGATCATTCCCTAACACTGACACTGGGCGATGCAGGGTTAATTGCAGACCATGCTTGTGACTAGCCCAGTCCCAGTGATCATTCCCTAACACTGACACTGGGCGATGCAGGGTTAATTGCAGACCATGCTTGTGACTAGCCCAGTCCCAGTGATCATTCCCTAACACTGACACTGGGCGATGCAGGGTTAATTGCAGACCATGCTTGTGACTAGCCCAGTCCCAGTGATCATTCCCTAACACTGACACTGGGCGATGCAGGGTTAATTGCAGACCATGCTTGTGACTAGCCCAGTCCCAGTGATCATTCCCTAACACTGACACTGGGCGATGCAGGGTTAATTGCAGACCATGCTTGTGACTAGCCCAGTCCCAGTGATCATTCCCTAACACTGACACTGGGCGATGCAGGGTTAATTGCAGACCATGCTTGTGACTAGCCCAGTCCCAGTGATCATTCCCTAACACTGACACTGGGCGATGCAGGGTTAATTGCAGACCATGCTTGTGACTAGCCCAGTCCCAGTGATCATTCCCTAACACTGACACTGGGCGATGCAGGGTTAATTGCAGACCATGCTTGTGACTAGCCCAGTCCCAGTGATCATTCCCTAACACTGACACTGGGCGATGCAGGGTTAATTGCAGACCATGCTTGTGACTAGCCCAGTCCCAGTGATCATTCCCTAACACTGACACTGGGCGATGCAGGGTTAATTGCAGACCATGCTTGTGACTAGCCCAGTCCCAGTGATCATTCCCTAACACTGACACTGGGCGATGCAGGGTTAATTGCAGACCATGCTTGTGACTAGCCCAGTCCCAGTGATCATTCCCTAACACTGACACTGGGCGATGCAGGGTTAATTGCAGACCATGCTTGTGACTAGCCCAGTCCCAGTGATCATTCCCTAACACTGACACTGGGCGATGCAGGGTTAATTGCAGACCATGCTTGTGACTAGCCCAGTCCCAGTGATCATTCCCTAACACTGACACTGGGCGATGCAGGGTTAATTGCAGACCATGCTTGTGACTAGCCCAGTCCCAGTGATCATTCCCTAACACTGACACTGGGCGATGCAGGGTTAATTGCAGACCATGCTTGTGACTAGCCCAGTCCCAGTGATCATTCCCTAACACTGACACGGGCGATGCAGGGTTAATTGCAGACCATGCTTGTGACTAGCCCAGTCCCAGTGATCATTCCCTAACACTGACACTGGGCGATGCGGGGTTAATTGCAGACCATGCTTGTGACTAGCCCAGTCCCAGTGATCATTCCCTAACACTGACACTGGGCGATGCAGGGTTAATTGCAGACCATGCTTGTGACTAGCCCAGTCCCAGTGATCATTCCCTAACACTGACACTGGGCGATGCAGGGTTAATTGCAGACCATGCTTGTGACTAGCCCAGTCCCAGTGATCATTCCCTAACACTGACACTGGGCGATGCAGGGTTAATTGCAGACCATGCTTGTGACTAGCCCAGTCCCAGTGATCATTCCCTAACACTGACACTGGGCGATGCAGGGTTAATTGCAGACCATGCTTGTGACTAGCCCAGTCCCAGTGATCATTCCCTAACACTGACACTGGGCGATGCAGGGTTAATTGCAGACCATGCTTGTGACTAGCCCAGTCCCAGTGATCATTCCCTAACACTGACACTGGGCGATGCAGGGTTAATTGCAGACCATGCTTGTGACTAGCCCAGTCCCAGTGATCATTCCCTAACACTGACACTGGGCGATGCAGGGTTAATTGCAGACCATGCTTGTGACTAGCCCAGTCCCAGTGATCATTCCCTAACACTGACACTGGGCGATGCAGGGTTAATTGCAGACCATGCTTGTGACTAGCCCAGTCCCAGTGATCATTCCCTAACACTGACACTGGGCGATGCAGGGTTAATTGCAGACCATGCTTGTGACTAGCCCAGTCCCAGTGATCATTCCCTAACACTGACACTGGGCGATGCAGGGTTAATTGCAGACCATGCTTGTGACTAGCCCAGTCCCAGTGATCATTCCCTAACACTGACACTGGGCGATGCAGGGTTAATTGCAGACCATGCTTGTGACTAGCCCAGTCCCAGTGATCATTCCCTAACACTGACACTGGGCGATGCAGGGTTAATTGCAGACCATGCTTGTGACTAGCCCAGTCCCAGTGATCATTCCCTAACACTGACACTGGGCGATGCGGGGTTAATTGCAGACCATGCTTGTGACTAGCCCAGTCCCAGTGATCATTCCCTAACACTGACACTGGGCGATGCAGGGTTAATTGCAGACCATGCTTGTGACTAGCCCAGTCCCAGTGATCATTCCCTAACACTGACACTGGGCGATGCAGGGTTAATTGCAGACCATGCTTGTGACTAGCCCAGTCCCAGTGATCATTCCCTAACACTGACACTGGGCGATGCAGGGTTAATTGCAGACCATGCTTGTGACTAGCCCAGTCCCAGTGATCATTCCCTAACACTGACACTGGGCGATGCAGGGTTAATTGCAGACCATGCTTGTGACTAGCCCAGTCCCAGTGATCATTCCCTAACACTGACACTGGGCGATGCGGGGTTAATTGCAGACCATGCTTGTGACTAGCCCAGTCCCAGTGATCATTCCCTAACACTGACACTGGGCGATGCAGGGTTAATTGCAGACCATGCTTGTGACTAGCCCAGTCCCAGTGATCATTCCCTAACACTGACACTGGGCGATGCGGGGTTAATTGCAGACCATGCTTGTGACTAGCCCAGTCCCAGTGATCATTCCCTCAAGACAGCTGCCAGTGGGCCAATGATTGTACTTAGAGCCAAGGATTTTTCTGCAAAGGGTTTTTCCTAGTGACAGCAAGGTCCAGTGCCTATTAAAAAGAGGATCCACAGGGTCTTCCTCTGCCATAGTATGTGGTTCAACCTTAGCCAGTTGTCTGCTGTCTAACAGGACCTTTCTTCATGGATACAGAATCACAATCTTAGGGAGCAGCTTAACAGTAGCACCAAGCCCGCACAGGCCATTAATGCCCCCATCACAGTTCACAGGTGTGCTCTCATGTACCATATTCATGTCATCCATCACATTGCACTCACCCATTGCATGCTCAGTCCTTGTTCTTGAACTTGTCCTTGTTGGTTCTTTTTGGGGTGTCAGTGACGATTTTCAATGTATCCTTTAACTTGAGAGGACATCAGTGGCCTTTAAGAACGCAGTAGTGTCAAGCTTCAGCTCCCATGACTGTATGCATGATCATTTCCAAAGCTTCCAAAACTTCTCATTTAGTGGTTGAACAATGTCAATCTGACTCTAGACAACCAGTTCTGTACCCTTACCCTCTAGTCACTGTTATCCCAGACATGTCTTCCTTGGGTGGGAGACATTTTCAAGAGTAGACTGTTAAAACTGTGTGGTCAAAGTCCAGTTTGTAAATCAGTGTACTGGCAGTCCTTCTCATATTCCAAGCAGTTGCTCCCTACCCCCAGGGTTGCCATATTTCCAGTCCCCCAGGGACAAAAAAAAAAGAAGGTTTCTCACGGCAAGTGAAAGACCATAAAAAAAAAAAAAGGTCTTTAATGCGGAACACAGTTCCACATTAAAGAACTGAGCTCGCTCAGTAGCTCTGCACTAAACACGGAGCTTCTCGTGTTTAATGCATTGCAGTTCCACATTCAACACAAGTAGCTCCGTGTTTAGCGATTTTTGATTGGCCAGATATGCGGCATATGGGCCAATCAAAATCAAACACGGAGCTTCTCGTGTTTAATGCGGAACACAAGAAGCTCCGTGTTTAGTAATTTTTGATTGGCCCGTATGCCAGGTATACGGGACAATCAAAAAAAAAAAACCCAAACAAAGCGGAGGCTGGCCAGGATTTAAACCGGCAGGGCGGGACTTGGGATCAGGCTGCTGATCTCGGGACAGTCCCGCCCAAATAGGAACGTCTGGCAACCCTGCCTACCCCAAGATATTATATATAACAGTGCCTACGCAGAAGGCTTTCTTTGTATTTTTATGTATTTGTTTATTGTTTTTGTTTATTGGAAAAGTCTGACTGGTAATATACATTTTTAGTTGAGGCCCAGGGAGAAAAGCTGCATTTGCTTACATTGCATTATACTACATTTCAGTTAAACACAGAGTAGTTACATTTCTATTTATATTTATACACAAACAGTAGTTAAACTTACAGATTTTACAGTGGTGGACGTTACTAAAGAGAAAGGCCACATGCAACTTAGTGCATTGTATAGCCAGCAGTTAAGTATAAAAATGATTTTGTCATTTCAGTGAGAGGTTGAGAGTACTCTGTTTAAAGAGAGTATTTGGAGAATATTGTATGGTGAACACAAAGTCTTAACCTTGTGATGGGCATGTTTAGGTCCAGGACTGGTTAAGATGTTGTTTAAGCAGTGGTTTAAAACTACTGAGTTTGTTGGAGAGTTTTATTTGTGTGGGGATATTGTTCCAGAGTTTAGCAACATATTGGGAGTGGAGCGAGTCTCCTGCAACATTATATGACTTATTTGCGAGTAGTAAGAATTTGTTACTAGAACGGAGGTCCCTTGCTAGACAGTAGGGCAATAACAAGTTTTGTAGTGTGGGGCATTTTTCTGGATGATGAACAAGTTTGTGTGCTGTAGTTAGTTGTGAATATGTTAGGTAGCTGTGTAATTCAAGCCAGTTTAATTGCTTTAAGGTATGGCAATGGTGGGTCCTGTGAGGGAGACTGGTGGCCAAGTTGGCTATTTTATTGTAGCAGGAGGCAAGTTTCTTTCTTTGAGTATTGTTTAAGTTTGTTATGATAGTAGCAGCATATAAGACAGTTAGCAATAAGAAGGCGGTGGCTAGAGTTTTTCTTGCAGTCTCTCTAAGGAATCCATTGATCCTGTAAAGGGAGCCCAGTTTCTGGTGTGTAGATTTAATGGTGTGCAGTATATGCTGGTCACATTTGAGACTGTCATCTATTATAATGCCTAGAAGTTTACTGTGAGTTATAGTTTCAATGACAGTAGTATTTGCTGACTTTATGGTAAAAGATTGCTTTTGATTTTGGCAACTTTTTGAGGTGAAAAGCACAAACTTAGCTTTCTTGGGGTTGAGTAGGAGGTTTGATTATCTGAGCCAAGTTTCTACAGAGGAGAAAGATTTTTGAGTAATGTCTTGGAGCTTATTTATTGTTGAGGCTGCACATATTAATATTTTTGTGTGTGTCTCTGTAATTCGACCTTAATCACCACGCAGGGGTTTCCCAAATGAAAGGATGAAAGGATAAGGCTCTGAAGGGAAAACTCAACACCTATCTGTCCAGTGCCTTCTCATGGGTTCATAAATGTGTCCTCGTATACCAGACCTGTCTCATCCATCACGTTGCACCCACCCATTACGTGCTCAATCCTTCGCTCTTTGTCCATACAAGAACAAACCATTGCTGACCCGTCAGGAGAGAAATTTTTTACATCCCCATCTCAACGTTTTGAATCTAGACTTGCAGTTCAGAGGATTATCCCCCAAATTCCCTGTTGCCTCCAAGCGCTGTCTGATTTAGTGACTTGCTCAAGGTCACACATTAGGCAAATGAAGACTGAGAGAATAAAACTCTGTACCACAGGAACTAGATCTCTAACAGCTCATAGCCTTAACTCTCTGTGCAAACCTTCACGTAGTTTTGGTCTAGTGGCAGTGACACCAGCACAGTATGCTGGAGGTCAGGGGTTTGAGTCCCAACTAAGAGCTAATATTATACTCCACGTAGATGATTCAAACAATGCCAAAGTGGTGGGCTTTCTCTGTGTATGATTGTAATTTGCCATATATCACTACACTAGGGGTTTCCTACCAGAAAGGATAAGAGTCTAAAAGGAAAACGTAACACATGTCTGTCAAGAGGCTGTTGGTGGTCCAGTGGCAGTGACACCAGAATGCTATGCTAGAGGTCTTGGGTTTGAGTCCCAATCCTTTCACTTCTATTATTCTAACAGTGCTCAAGCAGAGGTGTGTGTGTGTGTGTGTGTGTGTGTGTGTGTGTGTGTGTGTGTGTGTGTGTGTGTGTGTGTGTGTGTGTGTGTGTGGCCTTATTCACCATCCTGGGAGCTTTCTAGCTGAAAGGATAAGGCTAATAAAGGAAACATAGCACCTATCCGTCCAGAGGCTGTTATTGGTCCAGTGTCAGTGACACCAGCTCTGTATGGTGGTCTCGGTATTGAGTCCTACATTACAGCTAATATTATCCTTTCACTTCTGTTATTTTAACAATGCTTAAGCAGGGGCATTATGTGTGTGTTTGTGTGTGTGTGTGTGTGTGTGTGTGTGTGTGTGCGTTTGTGTAAATTAACCTTAATTAAATCCCTGGGAGTTTTCTAGCTTAAAGGATAAGGAAACTCAGCACCATTATGTCCAGATGGTGTTGTTGGTCCATTATAAGATCATAGGAAGTTACAAGGCTAATGGCTCTAGGGCCCTTACAAGTCTAGCCAAGTTCTTACCCTTATTTCCATGATCAGCACCTATTGCCCCTGTCCAAGAGGGACACAGATGGCATCCCTGGGGTGAATTTATGGACACCCATCCAACCGTCTACATTTATTTTTAAGAGGACCAAAGAGGTACTCTGTTTGACATGAAGTGTGAGTCTGTTTCAAAGGTGTGGTAACCTCGGGGAGACTAAGTTGTCCCTCCAGCAGGTTTTATTAATGCCACATGCCAGGTTAAGGTCTTTAGAGCAAGTAACCTGTGTACCATTTGACTTACGGATATGCAGCATTTCCAATAAACTAGGGTCAGAGATTGCCTTGTATGCAAGGCAGAGATCACCTCTGAGTAGTCTGTATGAAACAGAATAAAGTGACAATGATTTCAGATGATCCACGTAGGACAGATGCTGAAGACCTTGAATTTTCCTTGTGAGGAACCTTTGTATTCTCTCCAGTTGCTGCAGGTGCTTGGAAAGGTACATACCAAAAGGGATGTTGTACTCAATTATTGGCCTGATGAGGGAAGAGCACAGAGAGGTTATAACTTATTTTTTCTGGAGGCAATGACATTGGTATTTACACCAGCTAAAGGTCTTGGTACTGAGTCCTACATTAGCACTAATATCATCCTTTCACTTCTATGACTTTCATAAGAGCACTTATACACACAGATTGCTAATTAAAGTGTTTGCAGGTCAAGACAAGAGAATAAAGATACAATCATTCCATTTTTAATTGACTCAGCAACAAGCCATCATATCAAGACAACTTCTAAAAACACCTGATAAACATTTCATTGCATTTTCTTACCCCTGAAGCACAATACATATAAGAAAGACAGTGACATCTCAGAGACATTTAGAAACACTTTGACGATCCTCTGTATATGATTTATTTATTCAGTTATCCATTTTGATTATTTATATTTTAACTGGGTCAGTCTACTGGTACTAGAACCCTTTTCAGCTGTAACCCAGACCAAACATCACAATGAAGATACATGCCAATGTCAGTAAAAGTTTAAATATAGACAGCATTAATGAGTATTATGCATAAGATAATGAATTAAAATGGACCACTGCCATTAACACAAGTACTATGCATACGGTAAAATTAAATAGTTAACAATACAAACGAAAGAGCATTATGGGTAAGCATGCAACATACTAACAGATTATTTAAACAAAGCCCAGAGTTTGTAAAGATACAATTGCACAAGACCATTGCAGTGTGCGCGCACACACACACACACACACACACACACACACACACACACACACACACACACGCAGTGCTGTAATGTCATCATACCATTAAGTGAAAGTCTATTTGTTTAATTTGAAAGTCAGTTATCCATTTTCTTCATAACACTTGACAATTATAACTTGCAAATAAGTGCTCCAGAAGTTTGCATCGGCAGTCCTTTGATGGATAGTCATTGGCAGTTTATTCATAGGAATGATGTTGCTTCCCCATTAAAACTAAAATCAGCGCAGACAACATTAAACTAATGTGGTATATAAACAAGTGAGAAAGAACCAGATACTTTCAACTTTTTGAAGAGGCAGTTTGGATTTTTGGAATAGGTATTGGGACAAAATTTCCATCTGCCGGCATCTCATGTTCCAGGCCTTCAAAATCAACTACATATGCACTGTCCAGGGTATCTACCTTAGCTCCTGAATGAACACTATAACCAAGAACGTTTTTGTGAAATTCTGTGAAATTACTCAGATACTGGATATTTCAGAAGTCGACTTGTGAGCTACCCACCAGAGCAGTCAGCTCAGAGCTTTCTGTTCCCTTATACTAAGACAGCCTGGAAGACAGGTAGCTTCTCCCAGTGGTGGAACCAGACCTTGATGTATACTTTCCTACATTCTCCTTTGACCTAGACAGTTCTGTCCAAAGTAATACAAGACAAGGCCAGCCTGACATTGGTAGCTGCACCTTGGGCCAAACAGCTTTGATTTTCCCTGCTAATCAGTCTGATTTGTCTGTCCTTCACCATGCCTACTATCTCTGCATAAATCATTACTGACCCATCAGGAGAGAAACATTCTACATTCTTATCTCAAAGCTTTGTCTCTATTAACACAGAGGATATCATTTTAAATGTTAGTAGCAGTTTGTTTTATTTCTAGGGTCTAAGTATTTTGAAAGAAGTTAAAACGGTCTAATAGAAGAAAATGATTTGTTTCCTTGACTGTGATAGCTAGATCATTTGTGTTGTTGATACCAAGCTTTGTAGACAACTTAAACAACTGTTTTGATTTAAATCTTGTTTATTCCCCAATATTTTTATATATATATATATATATATATATATATATATATATATATATATATGCATATCCCTTTGGGATTTGAATTGCATATTGGGAAAGGTAACTTTACCACTTTAAGAACTAGAATGCTAAGGTGAATTAAAATAGTTCTCACGGAAAACATAATTCCTGGTTGTTGTTACTTGTGGCAAACGTTTTTTGGAGCTACAAGCTCTCTTGTATAAAGCACCTTAATTGGTATTCTGCAGGTAAACGGAGATCATTGGAAACAAGCTCATCCAGCACTCCCAAAGGAGCTTCAGTAATGACTTTTAATCAAGCCATTCAATGCTCAGTGTTCTTTGCAAACTATAAAAATGATGGTGAACATTACAAGCATCTGTAGAATATTTACAGATAACTGACACACTATTCAAGAAGGGCTAATTGCATAAAGACTGAACATTTTATACCTTTCAAAAAAGGGAGATAAGGCCATTCAATTAATAAAATAAAAAAATCTTTCTAAATTGTTGGCACACTTTTTCTGTGATACGAACAATAAACTTCATGGTACAGTAAGAGCTAATACTTCTAGTGTAGCAGTCGAATACTTCCAGAATGATTCAACACAAGATGGTTTGGAAGGTGCAAGGTGGTCACAGAACACTGAAACCTCCACTGGTAGAATAGATGAAAAGAGCCCTGACTATGGCCTAGTTGACTAACATTTAATTAGTGGCTCGAGTTGTTGATGGCATAGTCAGGGAGGATGGCTGTCTCCATATTGCACTATGGGGTATGGTCTCAGATGGCAGAGGCAGGGAGTTTCCATCATGGCTGCACTGTAGTGTGGGTGTGGGGGGCAGGGCTCAGGCTGAAACATGCAGAGACATGGCTGAGATGCTGCTGAGACCATTACATACTGGACAGTAAGAACGGGAAAAGAATACACAAGGGGGAAGGAATTTAGGAAAACTCTCTCCGACAACAATGTAATGCTTCCTTGAGCTCCTTACTCATCTTGGACATGGGTTAGGGGGTTAGGCTTAGTCCAAGAAGGCTAAAATGAGTCCAGGCAGACAAGGACAGGACCTGAGCAAAGCTGATGGTCAGCTGTGGGGGTGCCAAAAGGACTACAAAAAGAACAATTGCTCCAAACACAGCAAGTTAAACAATCAGATCAGGGGCAGGTAGGGGCTACAGGTTTCAAATGCACTATGAGCTGTCTCGGTCAGACACTTTAACTCAGGATCTAATTTTGGATGTTTCAGTTATGTCTACACTAGGACAAAGAACAACAAGTAGTCAGTTTGGCTCATAATATTCTGTACACCTTACTGAAAGTCACTTCCATTACCCAGAATACCTGTTGGCAAAGGACCCATCCTCCTTATGTTTTTCAGCCACTAGGTTTAGTCATAACTCCCTAAGGACAGGCCTGGGCTGCTTACAGATTGTTGGTGTAATTACTGTGCTTTGAAGGAGAGCTCTTCAGCTTCATGTCAAATAATTATGGTGCTCACATTTCTTCCATTAGTATCAAGCACTTCTAGTGTCTTTTTGTGTGAGTGCTGTAAGGGCCCCCTCCCCCTACATTGTGTTGCTGGAGTTTGTTGGGAATTTCAGAGCAGTTCTAATTTGCTAGAATGCATGTTTGTCTGTTGCTTTTTTCAAACACTGCTGTTTCACTTTGATTATCTGTTATTTGTTCAAATGTGAGAAATGGATAAGGGCAGAGATTCTGAATGTTTTAAGTGCTCCTGCAGTGCCAAAATCCCACCCCAGGACAACTAATTTTGGTGTATGAAATGGTCAGCAGAGCAGCATTTTTGAGAGTAGAGTCATGTTTCATATAAATGGTCTGCTATTAAATAGTATAACAATGGTACTAAGCATGAGAATATGAGGGCAGCCACAGTGGGTCACCCCAAAACTTCCCCTTTTAGTTCTAAATCCTGTCATCTCCTCATAAGATAAGGCATCTTTGAACAAGGAAGTTCATTCTTCATCTAAAATGCCTAAACATTTAGATTATCTGGTTGCTCTTAATCTTCTTCTGTGGACATGATTGTCATTTCCTGACTAAAAAGACTGAATTGGTTGAAACTGTATTTGGTAAGGACCTAGTCAGGTAATTGCCATTTCTGTTTCTGCCCCTGGTTCTACTTTGGGTGTGACAGTGACTCCTGTAAAGAGGACTCATTTTTCTTCTTCTTCTTCTCATTCAGGTAATGTCAGGTCAGTGGCTTCATAAACACAGGTTTGTACCTACAGGCCTGTCTGTGTTGTATCAAGTTGACACATTTGTCTGCCTAACTGAACTATAAGATGATATGGCAGTTGTTCTTTCAGATGCAGCAAGATAGATATTTAGTATTTTCATGTTCACTTATTTATTATTAAATATATTTAAATTTTTCATGTGGCTGGTCCTTTAGACAATATCTTAATTTCTGAGAGGACTTATATATTTGGTGACAGCTCTGGACACTCTTGAAGGCCTTGTTGGTGGTCAGCATTACCATTTGTGTTAATATTAATTTCACTCAGTATAATTGGGTACCCTTGCAAGAGCCTTAGAGTAGCTGGTTTTGGAATGTCTGGTAGTGGTGTAACTACCTTATAGTCTGGGCAGAACATGGCATAGCTAGTAAATCTGTGCCAGCCTCCCAGTGTGTGTGTGTGTGTGTGTGTGTGTGTGTGTGTGTGTGTGTGTGTGTGTGTGTGTGTGTGTGTCTGTGTGTGTCTGTGTGTGTGTGGCTGAGGTCCCACCTCTATAGCTGTGCCAGTGGGGAATCTTATCGGGGAACTGGAGGGAGACAGATAGAGAAATCCAGACCCCAGACCGACAGTGTTCCCTGTGTGCTCGTAATGGAAATCGTGCTTGATGCAGAGAGCTGCATCTGGAAATACTGGGTGTATCCATTTGTGTTCCAAGTGAACGTCCCTCTCCAGTGTTAGTGGTGAGGATTCGGGCTTCCTGATTACTTTACTCAGAGTGGGGATGTCACAGGTGATGCCACACTCCAACAACAGTTTGGACACTATTTCTCTTGCTTTGGCCATTTTCCAGCCCTACTCAACCATAGCAACTACTTTTCCTTTATTCCTCCATAGGGATGCACTAGTCCAGGAGTGGCCCCCAGGTCTCCTTTACACATTTTCTCCACTTAATCTCATTCTGAAGTTCATGAATGAGGCCAAAATCAGCAAAGCCAACAGTCTCCTTATTGAAACTTCATCACTCAAAATGTCAAGTGCCAACATGCCGAAAAAAAAGACCAGGAACACAGGAAAACAATGAATCTTGAAGATAGCTCTTCTCCATTAAACATCTTTATACAGTGGTCAAGCCGCCCTGCACCACCCCATGTAGGTGCAAAGCCCTCCAACCTCATGTACCTATATATATATATATATATATATATATATATATATATATATATATATATATATATATATATATATATATATATATATATATATATATATATATATATATATATATATATATATATATACCAACTTTGAGATCACGGTACCATGGAGAAAAGGGAAGAATATGACAAATGGCATCTCGGACTGGGTGTATATAAGTCCAGCCTTTCGGCCATTCAGTTCCCATATTTTGGGACTTGCTCTAGCAGGCACTGACATTTCAAATGGTTACCAAGTCAAGATCATCCTCATAGCTCCATTTGTGAGCACAGCAGCTTTGCTTTCCTCTGCTTTGACTTCACGTTTTGGACAGGCCTGTACTTCTGAGATCCTTCAAGAATTTCCTGTCACATCTATCTAGTTAACCTCACCTGGTCAGTCAATTCCTGAAATTAACCACATGGTTTGTCCACTACTTATGATGGACAAGGACCCTTTATACTTACCTTAAGTAGTCAGGATCTTTATCACTGCCCATAGACTAGGTACTAGAAAAACATTGCTCTAGACGGGTAGCTTAGGCTACAGCTGGACACCTGACCCTTTCACGGCTGCTATCCTGAGTGTATTAGAGCACCTTGCTCATAATTTTGATTGCATCCTCATCTTCTTATACAACTGAGTTTATCTAGTTGCCATTTCTAATTTTCATCTATGTGCAAACTCCGCATCTTTAGCCTGTCTCAAAGTGTAATACCTTCCTTATTGGAACCTTTCTCTACTTCTTCTTATCAAATCTCCCACTCCCCCTTGGGATCCATACTTCATTCCAGAACAGTGATGTTGTTTCCGTTTGAACCAGCTTCCACTGCTGATTTACAATTCCCTAATTGGCGATCTGTATCTTTAGTGGCCGTTGCTTCAGCAAGAAAAATTGCTGGTCTTGCGTGTTCATCCATTCTACATCATATTCCATAAAGACACATTTTTCCTTATGAACCTCCATTTGTGCATAAGGTTGCTACAAAATGTAGTATTAACCAATTGATTTTCCACTTCTCCACACTTAGAGATGAATTCGTGCTGTGTTGCTTGGACATCCATAAACAGCTTAGAATTTACTTAGAGTCAGATAAATCCATAAGGAAATATTCTCAGGTATTCATTACTTTTTCTCTAAAGAATACAGGCTTAAGGGTATCTAAATTAACCTTCTTATTCTAGCTTTTTAAGTGTTTTATTTTCTGTCAAAAGTAAGATAGTCTCTACCTCAGGCATCTAATTCATATACTACTAGAGCTATTGCTGCCTTTCAAGCATTTTTCAAAAGTGCTTCTGTGAATGACATTGGCCATGTTTCCAAAAGGGCCTCACTCAATCCACTTGCTAGGCATTACATAACAAATTAGATGCTGCTTCCAGAATAAGAGCAGCATTTGGGGCTGTCTTCATCTGAGGCCATTTGTCATGCGCCACTCTGGAGGTTTAGCTTAGGAGTCTGTCCTACTGATGATGGAGGTGAAACTCTATATTTAGATATGAAAGTTACATCCTTACCATAACAACAGAAAGTACAGTTTTGTACCTACCATAAATGTAGATGTTCGAGTGTTCACCCTGCTGCAGTCATCACACTTGGGTTATCCTGTCGTCAGGCGGTCCCACAGTCGGCCTGAATTCCAAAGTCTTGGTCCGGCGTCGGTTGCTTTCGCTTCTTCCCTGAAGTCAGTGCGCCAGGGGTATAAAAGAGGCATCCAACGCCATTTTCTTCAGTTTTTCTTGCCCCAGATGTCAGGTGCCCCCCCAATAGGAGGTCACTACATAGTACCAATAATAAAAGTGAAGCAAAAACAAAACCATACCTCCAGCTATAAACAAATACACCACAAAGGTTGTATCAGATATAAAGGCATAGAAAGGTTTCAGTTAGATCAGAGGGGATGGAGGGAGGGAAACCTGGACTGCAGCAGGGTATACACTCGAACATCTACATTTATGGTAGGTATAAAACTGTACTATGTTCATCGTGTTACCCTGCTGCAGTCATCACACTTGGGTTGAATCCCAAAGCTAAGGATGGGAGGTGGAATCAAACAGGGTTAGAAGAGGCTAGAAGGCCCTGCAAAACTGCAGTGCAAAACCAGCTCTAGTCTTAGAGTAAAGAGGTAAGTGATGGTGTTTGAAGGTGTGTACTGAACTCCAAGTTGCAGCTTCCAGAATATCCCTTGGTTGGCACCCCCCTGAGGAAGGCTGTAGATGTAACTGCTGCCCTGGTGGAGTGGGGCCTTATGCTAGCAGGAACTGGTTTTCCATGATGGGTGTAGCAAAAACGTATGCAATGTCCTATCCATTTTGAAATGGTCTGTTTTGAGATAGCCTTTCCTTGTGATGCTGTAGCATAGGATACAAAGAACTGGTCAGATTTTCTGAAAGCCTTAGTTTTATTCAAGTAGTAACGTAGTTGCCTGTAAATGTCCAAGGAGTGCAGGAGTCTTTCTCCTTTGTTCTGTGGATTTGGAAAAAAGGTGGGTAAATGGATGGTCTGATTTAGAGCCACACTGGATGCCACCTTTAGCATAAAGGAGGGGTTAGTTTGTAGAGAGACTCTGTCTTGATGAAAAATGAGGAAAGGCTCCACTGCCATTAGTGCCTGTAGCTCTGAGACTCTTCTGGCTGAAGTAATTGCTAGCAGCAGGGCAGTTTTCCATGATATAAACTTTATATCAGCTGAGAAGGCTGGCTCAAAAGGTGGTAGCGTAAGCTTTTCCAGAACAAAGTTGAGGTCCCAAGTTGTCGTGGGTGCTCTCCTGGGAGGCCTTATATTTTTGGCCCCTCTGAGATACTGCCTTAGAAGTGGATGTGAAAATAATGGAGGATCCGTGTTGTAGTGAGCTGAAGTAGATGAGGCGTGGATTTTAAAAGATGAAAAGGAAAGTCCTTTGTGTAACATCTCAGTTAAATATTGTAGAATCTGAGGTATGTCTGGCTCAAGGGGATTTTGGCCTTTAGCTTGGTTCCAGGTGCAAAATCTTTTCCATTTGTCTGAGTAGGCTTTCCTGGTGCTGGGCCTCCTGGCGTCCAGAATGACATCCATAACAGCTTATGATAGAGGAGCTGGCTGGTTGTTTAGATGATTTGCCATGCAGCCAGATTTAAGGTCTTGAGCTGGCTGTGTAGAATCTGGCTGTCTTGCTGTGTGAGCAGATGAGGAATTTGTGGTAAAATCCATGGTGGGCCATGGGCCATGTTCCTAAGTAGTGGGTACCAGTGCTGGCGAGGCCAGTCTGGGGCAATGAGTATCATTTGTGGTCTCTCCATGCTGACTTTCAGCAGCACCTTTGTTAGAAGGGGCAGTGGAGGAAAGGCATACACTGTCAACATTTTCCAACTGTATGAGAGTGCATCCACTTTCCAAGCTTGATGGTGGAATGTCCTTGTGCAAAATGTTGGTAGCTGATAGTTTTGAGGGTTGGCAAACAGGTCTATGTCTGGGCGCCCCCATTTTTGAGTTATCATTGCAAATACTTGTGGATCCAGTTTCCACTCGTGGGGATCCATGATGTTTCTGCTTAGGTCGTCTGCCAATGTGTTCTTTTTTCCTGGCAGGAATTGTGCTTGTAATTGAACTTGGTAAGTCAGTGCTGTGTTCCACAAGGTCATTGCTTGCCTGCATAGAGGGTAGGAGTGTGTACCCACTTGCTTGTTTATGTACCACATTACTGTGGTATTGTCTGTCCTTATTATAAGTTGTCATGGATGTAAGAGGTCCTTGAAAGCTGTCAGAGCATTCTGTACATCTAGCATTTCTTTTTGATTGATGTGCAGATATCTTTGATCTGTAGTCCATTTGCCTTGAACGCACTGTCCTGCCATGTGTGCTCCCCAGGCATAGTCCGGTGCATCTGTTGTCATAGTTTGCCTGGCTGGGGGTAAGGTGAAAGGCTGACCCTTGTTGAGGTGACATGCCTGTGACCACCATAGAAACTCCCGTTGAAGGCAGGGAATGAGAGCTATCATTGTTTCCAAGCTGTGGCTGTGTTGAGTCCATACGCTTTTCAGATACCATTGTAACTTCCTCATATGCAGTTTTGCAAATGGTATTAGTAGTATGCAGGATGCCATGAATCCCAAGGCCTGCAGAATTTTTCTTGCAGGGAGTTGGGTCTTTGTTGCCATTATTTTGAAGTATTGAGTTAGTTGTAGTTGCTTGTCTGACATGAGATAAGCCATCTGGGCCGTTGTATTCAAGCTGGCACCCAGGAATGTCATGTTTTGTGAGGGCACTAGTTTTGATTTCTTTTCATTTACTGTGTACCTTAGGCAACTTAGAAGGTGTTTGACAAATGCCAGATGTAAGAGAATGTCCTTGCTTTCTGCTTGGATGAGGCAGTCATCCAGGTATGGGTATATTTGAATTCCTCTTTGTCTGCAGTATGCAGTTACTGGTGCCAGGCATTTTGTGAAGACCCTGGGCGCAGTAGATAAGCCAAAGGGCAGTGCAGAGAATTGGTAATGGGTTGAACCTGCAATGAAACAGAGGTATCTTCTGCAATTTTGTCTGATAGGGACATGCAGGTATGCCTCCTTGAGGTCCAACGTTACTAGCCAAGCCTTCTTGCCCAACATGGGAAGAAGCTGCTGTAGTGTTAGCATCTTGAATTTGGGTACTTGCAAGTAAGTGTTTAGAATTGAAAGGTCCAGAATGGGTCTCCATGCATTGTCCTTTCTGGGGACTAGAAAGAGCCTTGAGTAAAATCCTTGGCCTTGCTCCTGTGTAGGCACCAGTTGAATGGCTCTCATGTCTATGAGAGCTGCAATTTGTCTTTGTGCCTCTGCCCATTGATTTTGTGGCAGGTTTGGCATTCCTTTTATCCTTGGCAAGGTGTGAAAATGGAATCTGGATCCTTGTGAGATAATGTCTAGCGGTGGCGGCTGGTGACTTCAAATCAAAGGGGGGCTGCAGGAGACAGCTGAATGGATGAGGTCAGTGGGAAGGGGTGCGGCCAACTAGAAAGGAGAGGAGCTATGCTCAAAACCACAAAAACTGTAACTTTAATTAAATACGCTGCTCTGGTGCCAAACCATCATTATGAGAATCCAATCAAGACAAAATGAAGTGTAGAAGAAAAAACATATTTCATTCCATTGGCTATATGACAGCTTACTTAATATCTAGACGGAAACAAAAAGGTTGTGAGGCATGAAAAAATAAATTACTTTTTAAATACATTACTGGAATGCTAATCAAAATCAAGTATATGAAAAACAAGCAGCACTCAACTCAAACCACTTCTCCTTGCACTGCAGTTCTAATTATAATTTATGTTCAGCTTTATTAAAGTACCAAGTAACGTGCTGAAAGTAGCAATCTCTGTGATGCCCCCACTTGTAAAAATGTTTCTTATCCAAAAAAGACCTGCTGCCTGACAACAACTATCTACATGTTTCATGGGGAAAACATGATCAAAGTAAAAAATGAAAAGCAAACAAGAAATAAGCTCAAGATACATTGCTTAAAGGATTACTGTACAGGTTATGGACCACACATGATAGACTGGCATTCTGTTTAGTTTACAAGTAAAGTCTGCAAAGATGACTGCAAGTCTCCAACAAGTGTAATGAGCTTCTTAGAATAATGTAATCCTGTCCTTTATTACAAATACTGTAATATGCATTTCATTACCGAAGGCTTATATATTATCTAGTTATGTAAGTATTCTCTGCATGGCAACAACATAAAGGCTTTCAATGTTGGGAATTCTTTAACAGTATGCTTATTAAAGCTTACTTGCATTTTACAATCTCAGACAAGCTTACCTGATGGTCATTAAAGCATTGCTGCTTAAACACAGAGCAACAGATACTTTGAGTAATAATAAGCATAAATCAACTAATCAAAGACAGAATAAAAGTAGCACTTGTGTCTACCTTGGATAGGGGGATACTCTGCACATTTACACTGCATAACTGCTCCTTGCCTTGCTTGGACACATCCAGAGTTACTACATGGGGGAGTGGGGTGCAACAAGTATGTCACAATTTGAAATGTCTCTGGCTGACTGTGATGGCCTTGACACATTTGCCATACCTCTCAGTACAAGAAATATGGACAGAGCCATACATAGAAGAGGGACAAAGGCCCAAAAATAAGGAAAATTTTTAAACATTGCTCTTATAAACTTAGAAAGATAATAGAATAGTAGGTCTTGCATTAGTATGAATTTTCTGAAAGGTACGAAATCTGAAACTCAAATGTCTGTCATTATTTCCTAACTTCAGTCTTTAATGATCTGCCACTAATTTGCCAAAAAAACACAATTTTATGAAAAATGGACCAAAAATGTGATGCAAAAATATAAAATAGCCACACAATACAGCTGGGAACCTGTCAAAGAACGGATACTTTTTTAATATTAGTACTGCTAACTTGAGCAGCAGACAAAATAAAAGAATCTACATGCATTTCTGAAATAAAAGTAAACTATAACTTTGATTATTACAGTTATTTCTTAATTGCAAGCCCTCCACATTTTCTTCCAAAATTGCCATTTTGTGGCAGGATTATTAGGGGAAGAGCAACATTTTGAGACAAAATCGGGGACAGTTGAGAGGTTTGGATATGCCTAATTCTATAAAGCAATTTATTACCCCTCAACCTGTTAATGCAGGAAATCTGGACAAGGCCAATTATACTGGGGGAACATATAAACAGTACTATAAATTGTTGCATAAACTGAGAAAATTGATAGAACAACAGGTCTTGCTTTAGCATGCATTTTTCTGAAGTCTGAAACTCAGTGTCTATCATTATTTAGTGACTTAATTCCTAAATTATTTGCCAGAAAACCACACATTTTATGAGGAACAAACCAAAAATAAGAAGCAAAAACCTATTCATTCTGTGAAAATCTGGACAGTTGAGAGGTATAGTTCAGCCGGGGCTGTCTGAGTTTGTCACCCTTCCTCCTCACAAAATCGTGGTTGAATGGAGCCTCCCCCCTGCAGCCATTCCAATGAACCATTACTTGGCTATTTCACCCCATTTACCATAAACACTAAAGTGCATACTGCTTTACTTCTACGATGATTTGGACTTCATTTGAAAGTTTTATTTTGCATTTTACAGCACAAACACTAAGACATCTGCTAAATAAAGCAATGCAATCTCACAATGCAAACAGACTTAGCATTAAAAACTTCTCTGCCCTTGAAACTCTCATTCATTGAAACAGCATTGAAACCCACATTCAAAGAAAATAAATTTTGCCAGTGGCAGATAAAGATTAACTTTGGGCTGTTTTCAAATCATAGGCCCCTTGTACATGAAACATACACATGGTCTTTGATACATGTTCCTGACTGTATTAAATTATGTTCCTTGTACAATATAGTACAGTTGTTAGAGGGCATTTTAAATTTGTTTTGAACATTTTTCCAGTAAACAGTAAAGCAAAATGCATGCACCAATAATGACAAAATTGCCCAATTCAGAACATTTTTCCAGTCAACAGTGAAACAAAATGCATGCACCAATAACGACAAAACTGCCCAATTCAGAACATTTCTATCATAAAAGTCTACTCAAACTTCTACACTCCACCAGTATCAGTAAATATGCACAATCTCTGAAGTAAAAGTCATCTAAATAATTCCACATTAAAGAAATATGTAACTAATGAAGAGGTTGCTGCTAGCAAACAACTTTATATTTCATTGTTTCATCTACAAATAAAGTGCCTGTTGCCCTTGAGGAATAAATTGCCTAAGTTGCATTAAAAAAATGATAAGCTAGTAATATTGCAATAGGGAATGGATGGCAAACTGATAACAGGTTCATAGTTACTAGGTATCTTCACCAAAAAGGACTGCAGCATCCACCCCTTTACAATACAGTACAGTATCAGCAATGCATCTATCCATTGTGGGAGTAGAACCCACAGCCTTCTGCATCAAAAGGAAGTACACTACCTATTGTGCTATTAACAATGCAAGCAGACTCTGCATAAGCAGCACTGCACTTTTGTTCCCCTGCAGCTCTCAGCTTCTTGTAAACTCTACTTGACACTCAGCTGTATCTCTGAACTTTGCAGCACAAGAAATCTGGAAAAAGACAAAATTTAGGGGGGGGGCAAAAGACCAAGAAACAGGGACACATTTTAAACATTGCTTGTATAATGTTGGAAAGTTGTTAGAATAAGATGCTGTGTTATCACCATACGTTTCACTGCCAAGTATTGAACCCAGGACCCTGTGCAAAACAGTCAGAGCAAGATACCACTATGCCATATCATCTGTTTTATGAAAGAAAGGAAGACTGACACTTAAATGGCTACCATTTAGTGACTTCAGTTCTCACCATAGCTGTCAACATCTTGGCACAAAACACCTGAACAAAGCCAATAATGGGGGAATACAGCTTGCAAACATATTCAGTGAGTTCAGTTATCACCATAGCTCTCAACCTTGGAACACAAAACCTGGATGAAGCCAATAATGGGGGAATACAGTCTCAGAAATAGGGACACATATCAATCGAGGACACCAGAGCAAACCCACGGACGACATGCAGACTTTACACAAACGGCACCCCAGCCAAGAATCAAACCAGACAACCTGCAGTTGTCAGGCAGCACTGCTACCACTGCACTACTGGCTGTGTTAAGAAACAAAAATACAGAAACCACAGATTTTATGAGGAACAGAACGGAACAAATATGAGGCAAAATTCTGCAAATTTTTTACAAATGGTGGTGGGTAGGGAATTCAGGCTCTTGCCACTTAGGCCCAAGGTACAGGGTTCAAGCCTTATTCTCTACCCACCACCATGTAGCAACTGGGGAATTACACACACACACACACACACACACACACACACACCCTACCTGAGCCATAAGTTGCCAGAGCCAGCCCCAAGTAAGAAATCCAGCCTAGAAGGAGTTTCACACACCTGCTTAATCTATCTGTCCCATGAGAGTGCCAGCCTCATCATCCTATCCTTCCTGCAAGAGTACCAGCTTTAGCCTGCCTGCAGACATTTCAGTCCAATCCCCTTCCAGTATATGTAGTTCTAACTGCATAGACTGCTGGGAACAGTTGGACTTGCATGTTGCCTTCGTAATCTGGACTGCTGGTGGAGACCGTCTGGATTCTGTGCGCATGCTCCAGACTGGTGTCCCGGGACTCGCAGTTGATTTTTATTTTTTCATTCTTGTTATTTTCTTTTCCTTTATTTTCATGTTTTACAGCTGGGGGGGGGGCTGCAGTCCTGCAGTCCAATAGCACGAGCTGAAACTCCTGGAGCCTTTTCTTAGAGTCGGAGTAATCCTGACCTTCCCAGTGGAAATGTTCCCTCATGGTATGTAAGGGTTCCCCAAAGGAATAGTCTTCTGTGGGAGATGCTGAGGGAATGGAGTCTTCAGCATCAGAATCTTCATAAGGGGGAAAGGAGTAATCCTGTTCCTCAGAGGAGTCTGAGGAAATAGAAACTTGATCAGAGGAAGCATAATCCTCCTCTTGTCTTGGCCTTTTGTCTGGGGGGGGTTGGGAGCCCCTGATCAGAATAATCAAATCTTCAGCCATCTTAAGCATCTGTTTCTTAGGCATGGGGCCATGAACTGGAGACTGATGTACAGTCTTTTTAGGTTTTAAAGGAGTCTTAAGCTTAGCATAAGATTTTATAGTGAGAGTAGTCGGTCTAAAGACACCTTCTGTAACCGAAGGTGTTTCCACAGCACCGGCTTCTCCTTCTGCAATGATGTCGGTAGGGCCTAAAGAAAATGGCTGTGTCGGCCTAGTACTCTCTGATTGAGAATCCGAAGCGGTCTGGGGTTCCAATTCTGCGGTCATCAGGGGCTGCGTAGGCACCTCACTGAAAACCAGAGAACCGGCGACAGGCCCAGCCACGGCCTCGGAGTCTGGCTTGAATCTAGGCGGCCTGTCCTTATCTTTGCATTTTTATGCATGCCGGTAGTCGGTTGCTGCAACGGCATAGTATAATTAAATTTCCTACAGAAGTAGTGTCAAGCGAAATCAAAGCGTCGCTTTATAGTTCGTTTATTGAACCTAGCACAAAACCGAAAACCAGTGATGTCGTGGTCTGGCCTAGGCAAGGTATACAATAAGAATGAAAGCCCTTATGAGGTATTTGCTTCCCACAAGAAATGCAATTGTTAACTTTTTCTGACATCGGACTGAGGCAAGAAAAGGTTCCCCAACGGGGTACTTAGCTTTTGAAGACTTCGGACTGAAATTCGATTCGAAAATCTCAGGTGTCAGCCGACCGGCACTTGCGAACCGCTTCTGCTTCGGGCACCGCATGGCAAGAAAGACTGAAGAAAATGGCGTCGGATACCTCTTTTATACCCCTGGCGCACTGACGTCAGGGAAGAAGCGACAGCAACCGACACCGGACCAAGACTTTGGAATTCAGGCCGACTGCGGGACCGCCTGATGAGAGGATAACCCAAGTGTGATGACTGCAGCAGGGTAACACGATGAACATCTGTGTTTTCAGTTTCACTCTCAACAACAAATGCACCCTGCTCCACATCTGCCTATACATCCACTGGATGTTTCTCCTTGGAGCCATCTTAGTGATTTTTCACTTCTTGGGCACTTTCACTTTCAGGCTTCCAAGAGCTAGAGAAGGAGGCCTTTGGTGTCAGAGACTAGTAAGGAAAGAGGCCTTCTGTAACCTGGGGAAGTTTTATTTGCCCCTGCCAGCCTTAATCCTTGTGGTTATGGAGTTGAACCTGCCAGTCCAGATCTAATGTTGCAATATGTACGTAGCTTTCATTTAGAAAAAGTTTTATGTCTCAGCAAATTTAACAAGCATAACTTATTAAAAATTGACTTGGAAAACATAACATATTACATACTGATTACATTTGCCCTTAGCTTTGAACCTAATGATGTGTAACTGCATGCTAGATATTGTATTTGCATTGCTTAACCATTAGCTGCATATTATATGCTACATTCTTCACAGATTAAATACTGTACTAAATAAATGACATGTGTGAATGGGCGTGCCTTCGTTGAAGGTTGGGCGTCGAGCTAGCAACTCGGCACCGTGAAAATCTACTGCCAATCATTAGCGGACCGGAGTTCCGCTGTGGCGACCCCTAAAAGCCGAAAGACAACAACAACAACTAAATAAATGATACATGTATCATTTATGTGACAGACCGACATCTGACTTCTGGATGACCAAAAGTCAGAGTTATTTGTCGAAAAATTCTTTGATACAGTTTACATTCATAAGCCAAATTAATCTCCATACCCACTGCATCTGCAGTTGATTCTGAAGAACTGCAACACTGTCTAGTCTTTTACTTTGTGTACAGCAGGTTTGTTTCTTGGCTCACTTGTCTTCATGGCCCAAAGGCATTTCCAGTGCTATTTTACAAGCCAGTCTGCCAGAGATGATCCAGCGTAACTAACAAGATGGAAGCTGACACCTTTTTTCAGGTGATATAGATTATAGATTATGTTAGCACTAATAACTTGGCTTTCCTGGAGCTAACAAAAAAAAATAATTGGAAGGAAAGATTGTCTGCATTCTGCCTAGCTCTCAAGTTAACTCTGCATGGCATGGAAAAATTATTTTAAACAGAACTGTGTATTGTGTGTGTAGTAAAATTCCAGGTATAGTGAAGGAAAATTCTACTTTATACCTAAAAACAATATATTTTTTACTCTGTTTTTGTTTTCTGAACTGTTTTAACACCTCAAAATCACTCAGACCGTTTCTTATAAAATTGTAATATGTTTTAATGTTTTCTGCAAAATGGCTGCCAGTGGGGCTTGGTACATCAACGTGATCTTGTTTTTCTTCAAGCCTTTCTCTTTCCCATAATCTGTTTCAAGTTTGCTTTATACAAGTCATGCTAGACATAGATAAGTAGCGATGTATTCCCATGCCATTGACATGTGATGAGATTTAAGTCTGCTTTATACGAGTCATGCTAGACATAGGTAAGTAGCGGTGTATTCCCATGCCACTGACATGTGATGAGATTTAGGTCTGCTTTATACGAGTCATGCTAGACATAGGTAAGTAGCGGTGTATTCCCATGCCATTGACATGTGATGAGATTTAGGTCTGTTTATACGAGTCATGCTAGACATAGGTAAGTAGCGGTGTATTCCCATGCCATTGACATGTGATGAGATTTAAGTCTGCTTTATACGAGTCATGCTAGACATAGGTAGGTAGCGGTGTATTTCCATGCCACTGACATGTTATGAGATTTAAGTCTGCTTTATACGAGTCATGCTAGACATAGGTAAGTAGCGGTGTATTCCCATGCCATTGACATGTGATGAGATTTAAGTCTGCTTTATACGAGTCATGCTAGACATAGATAAGTAGCGGTGTATTCCCATGCCATTGACATGTGATGAGATTTAAGTCTGCTTTATACGAATCATGCCAGACATAGATAAGTAGCGGTGTATTCCCATGCCATTGACATGTGATGAGATTTAAGTCTGCTTTATATGAGTCATGCTAGACATAGGTAAGTAGCGGTGTATTCCCATGCCATTGACATGTGATGAGATTTAAGCCTGCTTCATACGAGTCATGCTAGACATAGGTAAGTAGCGGTGTATTCCCATGCCATTGACATATGATGAGATTAGTATCAGTCACCGTCATCTTATATACCTTCTGTAACAGGACTGCTTATTTTATTTCTTGAATGGCACTCAGTTGTGTGCATCTCAGAGATTGTTTTACAGTATACTGAGGAGTTATACAGCTGCAACCAAAAATAGTTAAATTGCAGGCCTTTGTTCAAAGTATCTTTTTGTAGTCCAAGATTAACTGAACTTCCCCTCCCCCAAGACTTCTCCATCTGGTGTCAAAACTAATGTCAAGTTCTTTTTTCCCCATACTAAATAAATTTACAATAAAATATGACCAACTTTCTATTATTAAACTTTAGATAACTGTTTTTTCTCAGACACAAATGTCTTGTGGCATTATATTTTCCATCTTTTCTTGTTATTCTGTTCATGCAGTGATTTGTTAAAGTACAGGAAAATCACTATTCTACAAACCTGACTCATTGATCCATGTGTCCATCTGTACATTCATCCATCCTCAACCCTATTTCCCATTTTTGCACATGGGGTCGGGGTGTCATTTCAACAGTGGCAATCATCTATAACTAAGGGTGGCTAGCCCTGCAGTGGTAGTTCATCCGTAACAGGCACACACACTCCTAGGGCTAATCTACAGTGTCCTTTCTACCTGCTGCATGCCTTTGGAATGTAGGAGGAAACCCACGTGAACACAGGGGAGGACATCCAGACTCTGCACAGAAGGCACTACAGTCGAGAATCCAACCAATGACACATTGTTCTATTCCCCATTCCCTGTACTAGGAAGAATTTTTTTGGAGGCATGAGTATTGTAGGAAATTCTTTATCAGTACCATTTGTTTTATAACCAATGTTATGGGGGGTGAGTATTGTAGGAAATTCTTTATCAGTACCATTTGTTTTATAACCAATGTTATGGGGGTGTGACTATTGTAGGAAATTCTTTATCAGTACCATTTGTTTTATAACCAATGTTATGGGGGTGAGTATTGTAGGAAATTCTTTATCAGTACCATTTGTTTTATAACCAATGTTATGGGGGTGAGTATTGTAGGAAATTCTTTATCAGTACCTGTTTTATAACCAATGTTATGGGGGGTGAGTATTGTAGGAAATTCTTTATCAGTACCATTTGTTTTATAACCAATGATGTTAAGTTGACAATCTCGCCTTCATTCTTGCTGGATGGGTTCGGAGCCGATCCTCGGCTCCGACTCGGCCTATACTAAAGCTCGAGAGCTGATTTTACCGGCTCGAGGTACCCTATATCCCATAATGCTAGGTGCCAATTACCCAGATCTCGTTTGCCGCTTTCGCTAGCGAGGTGCTTTTTTTACCGGCTCTACAGGTCAGTGAAAATTGTCAATTTTTTTTAGGATTTCTCTCCCCTTTTTCAGTAGATTAGTTACTTAGACCCTCCCTTAGTATACCACTATTCCGTGGGTCCTCCCTTTAATCCCTAGAGTTTATCCTTCCCTTTTGAAGGTTAGGCCTTAGGCCTTTTCCGTTTTTTTCTCAGTTTCCCTTTTGGGACAGTTATTTTTGTGTGTCTGGGTTATCCTTGACCTTTAATTGTTCATGTGTGTTCATGTGTCTAGACCTTCTCTTAGGAATTTATCTTTCCTTCGACAGCTTAATGTCTAAAGACACTAAGGTCTCAGGCTTCAAGATGTGTGACTCGTGCTGTCAATAAATGTCGCTGACAGATGGTCACACTTCTTGTGTTTACTGCCTGGGATCCCTGCACCTGCAGGACTCTTGTTCTGTCTGCCATGCATTCAGTCCAAGAGTCCTGCAGGAGCGCAGGAATAAGTTGATTTTGAGGGGCTTATTAAAGCCCGAAGGTTCCCTGGCCAAGTCCTTGCCGGGGAAACCTTCAAAGCCATCCAAACCGTCGGCTCCGTGCTCCAAGCCTTCGGCTGGTGGCTCACAGACTGCTTTGCTATTGGCTCCGGCTGGAGCCGATACTGCTATGTCAGTCTTCTTCATCGGCTCCAGCTGGAGCCGATGCTTCTAAGGCTTTGTCTTCCAAATCGGCTCCGGCTGGAGCCGATGTGTCTACGGCTCCATCGGCACCATTAGTGGTCTCAGTGCCATCTTCCAGCCATAAGAGATCACGGTCTCCGTCCCTGGAGTCCATTCACTCGGCACCGAGATTGACCTTACTCTCGGACCGGAGCCATCGGAGCCATTCCTCTTGGTCTTCCAGGTTATCGGACCATGACCTCGAGAGGGTGGTTAGCAGACTCCTAAAGTCTCAGGCACTAGCCCAAATGCTTCGTAGCCCTTCTCAACAGACAGTGGCTATACCCATACCATCTTCGATTCCTCCTCTGACTCTACCCCTGAGCTTGGAGCCGGAGCTTCTCGGAGCCGCGACCATCGAGACGTCGGAGCCGATACCTCCTCCTTCGGCTCTGTCATCTGCTTCGATCTCTTCCATGGTCCCTTCCTTGGAAGGATCCAGGCGCTTGGACTTCCACATCGGCTCCGAGGGGGTGAGTGGCATCGGACCCAGTTCGACACCGTTCTCCCTCTCGGAGCATCGGCGTTGGTGAGTTCGGCCCCGACATTGGCTTCGGAGCCGTCCCTCTCGGTGCCGGCTGGGGTTCCTATCTCTTTGGAGCAGGAGCCCTCTGTCCTGCCCGATAGGGGCGCCTTTGAGGTCATGAGGAGTGTACTGGCCCCCATGCCTGCTCCACGGTCGGCTCCATCAGCTCCTCCCACTGTAGTGCCTGCTGTGGTCTCTGCCCACTCTCTCATTCCTGACCATAGAGATCCAACACCTCAGATTTCCCCATTGGGAATATCCTCCTCTTCCAAGGTTTCCCCTGATCCATCAGGTGAACCCCCTCGAAAGAGGAAATGTAAGAGGAAGCATGTGGACTCCCCTGAGTCCGTCACATCTGATACCGACTTGGATGAGTGGGAAGGGTCCCCACAGTCCCCCTCTGAGGATGTCTCCTTTTCTGACATCCTTGAAATCCTCAAACAGAGGGGGAACTGGTCTACCCTTAATCCTTCCGAGGACGAGTCGGTTTACCTGGAGGCGTTTGGTTCTCGCCATTCCACCTCCTGGGTGTCTCCGCCTTTTGACCCCCTTATGGAAGTGGTGGCACGGAAGGCATGGACGGCCCCTGATACGATGGAACCTACCCCACGGAGGCCTTCCAAATTTATCACAGCCCCGTCAGATAAACAGTTTTTAGCTAAAGGTGTCCCAGTTGATTCCATGGTGATGGCTGCAGCCACTAAGAAGGAACTGGCCGATCCTTCAGTACCTATCCATCCTCCTAATAAGGAATCTAGGACTATGGATAGGTACGGCAAGCGGATGTTCTCTTCAGCGACTTTCACCATGCGATCGCTGAATTACTTGTGCCATTTCACCCGCCTTCAAAGAGACATTCTCAAAGAAATGGGTGATGCCCTACAGGATCCAACAGCTGCGGGGTCCCAAGACAAAATCAACTCCCAGCTAGGAACCCTAAATTCGATTGTCAACTCCTCTATGCGGCTTATTACCTATGCAGCCGATGGAGCTAGTAGAGCTGCAGGCATGGGTGTGGCCTTAAGGCGTCACACCTGGATGCGGCTTTGCAACTTTGCAGACCCTGTCAAGGCATCATTCACTAACTCCCCCTTTGATGGTTCAGCGTTGTTTGGACCTCAAGTGAAGGATACTTTGACCAGATGTGAACAGGATGGCAAGACTCTCTGTGCCGTGGGAGTCCGTTTTTCTACCCCATCTAGACCATATCCTAAGGGTCAAAAGAGTGGTAAAATGTGGTTCTGCAAATCACAGGGAGTCACACCTGACGCAAGAGGTCAGTTCCCCCCTAGAGGCAGGGGGGGGACAACAACAGACGCCGCCCTAGAGGCAGAGGAGGTCCGCAGAACCAGGGTAGCAGAGAGCCTCTCTCTGATAAACCCTTCCAGCATCCCTGAGAAGCTGCCCGACTGTCCACCTTTGGAGGCAGTCGGGGGGAAGATTATCGCTGAACCCAAAAGCCTGGCTTTCTCTCACACAAGACAAATGAGTGCAGTCGATTATATCCGAGGGTTACAAAATCCCTTTTATCCTCACCCCAACTCAGCCAAAAGGACCCCTCCCAGACGTTCCACCCAGTCTAAGGGAACACGCAGTACTAGAAATATCAAAACTGCTAACAAAAAGTGCCATCCAGCCAGTCCCAGCAGACCAACTAGGATCCGGAATCTACTCAAAGTTCTTTTTGGTACCAAAGAAAACAGGGGACTGGAGGCCAATATTGGATCTCAGCAGACTAAACAAGTCTGTGAAAAGAACAAAGTTCCGGATGGTCACGCTACAGTCCATTCTACCCTTTCTGGGCCAGGACAATTGGATGTGCTCAGTGGACCTTCAGGATGCGTACTATCACAACAAGATGCACAGGCGCTCCAGAAGGTTTCTCCGCTTCCAGTCATTATCAATTCAGGGCCCTGCCCTTTGGTCTCACTACAGCCCCCCGAGTGTTCACCAAATGCATGGCAGTGGTTATGGCTCACCTGAGACGTCAAGGATTCCAGGTGTTTCCATATCTAATTGACTGGCTCCTTACTGCCACCACCAGGCATCAGCTTCTTCTTGCCAGAGATTACACCATTCAGACTTGCAAAGGGCTAGGTATCTCCATAAATTTCGAAAAGTCTGCCTTGTCGCCTTGTCAGTCTATTACTTTCATAGGCACCACTTTGGACACCATACAGCTCTCAGCAAAGTTAACAGACCAAAGAGTTTTGGATATTCGGAATCATGTGCACATCCTCCTTCAGAGCAAGAGGATCCAGGCCAGGTTTGTCCTAAAAGTGTTAGGTCTCATGGCGGCGGCCATCACGCTACTCCCCCTTGCTCGTTTCTACATGCAGCTCCTTCAGTGGATGCTATTCTCCCAGTGGTCCTTCCAACAGCTTCCTTTGACACACAACATCTTAATAACTCTGTCTTGCAAAAAACACCTATCCTGGTGGATGGTCTCCCCTCAAGTCCTTCAGGGCAGACTGTTTGTTCCTCCCCCCCCGGTTGCCACGGTCACAACGGACACCTCCCTGATTGGGTGGGGGGGCATTTTCAGGGCAGGACGGTCCAGGGCACATGGCAATCTCTCGAATGCCACCTGCACATAAATGTCCTGGAGATGAGAGCAGTGCTTTTGGCGTTGCAAGCCCTCCAAGACTCTCTTCTCTTCGGGGCGATTGCGATTCAAACAGAGAATATGTCTGTAGTGTGGTATATCAACAAGCAGGGAGGAACCAAGTCCTATCCCCTATGTCGAGAGGCACTCAGACTTTGGCAGTGGGTGATCTCTTCTCAGTGGTTTCTGATAGCAACGCATAACCCCGGGAAGTCCAACGTCGTAGCGGACAGGTTGAGCAGAGCTATTCTCATGCCACATGAGTGGTCTCTCAAGCAGTCAATAACAGAGGAGATTTTTCAGAAGTGGGGTCTACCTTGCTGCGATCTTTTTGCAACACCTCAGAACAACAAGTGCCATGACTTTTTCACTCTATTTCCCCTTCCAGGCCATCCCCACAGAGATACTCTAGTCCACAATTGGCCTCAGGGACTTCTATACGCCTTTCCCCCCTTTCCATTAATCACTCAATTGATTCAGAAAGCTACCGCCCTGAGAGCCAGTTTACCCATGAATTGAGTTCTGACTGGATTACATAGTTGGATGTTAATCTAGTAGTGGACAAAGAGAAAAAAGTTTAATTTCTACCATACATAGAAAAAATACATTTTCACATTCCTATTTAGATTTTAGTAGTTGGCACCCTCACCACCAGAAGAAGTCTATAATAAAGGGGCAGATGGTGAGGGCAGCCAGGATGGTTAATCGAGAACAGGAATTTTATAGGGAATTGGATTTTATTGTAGATATGTTCATCAAAAGAGGTTATCCTAAAACCTTATGTGGGGAAGTGAGAGATGAGGTAGTACGGAAAAGGACACAGGGAATATATAGTCCCATACTGAATTTTAAAAGATTAGCACAGGATGATTTAAGGATGGGAGAGAATGTAAATTCTAAGGACGGTGAAAAGAACAGAGATGTAATGCGTCTTGTAGTGACCTATAATATGGAGGCAGAACGGTTAGCACAAATGATGTTTAAAAATTGGAACATTTTAAAATTGGAACATTTTAAAATTAAAAAAAAAAACACAAATAGTTCCGTACCACTGGCAGATAACTCAATTCCTTTATTTTCCAACTCGCACAATAAAATTGAACAGAATGAGCGCTTTCATCTGCCCAAAGCAGACTTCATCAGATAATGAACCAGTGGTGCCTCCTGTTTTTATATATATTAGAAACAATTAACTAATTTACCAACAATTATCCAATTAATTACAAGTCTGCTTTGGGCAGACGAAAGCGCTCATTCTGTTCAATTTTATTGTGCGAGTTGGAAAATAAAGGAATTGAGTTATCTGCCAGTGGTACAGAACTATTTCTGTTTTTTTTGGTTGTAGCAATTTTGTCACATTTTAAAATTAGATAGAGAAGTAGAAAAAAGAATGGAGGGGCTCTCCTTAAAATAGTATATAGAAGGGATAGGTCCTTCAAAGAAATTCTGCAGCATGGACAAGGTAGTAAATTGGGTGTTGCAGGTAGACCCATTGGCAATTTTAAATGTGGGAGATGTAAAACGTGTAGGTTTATATTGGAAAAGGGGCCCAATTTTAGGATCAATGTGTACAACATTTTTGTTAATGTTCATTTTAACTGTCAGACGCAAAATGTAGTATATACAGCTAACTGTGATCTATGCCAGGCATTTTAAACGTGGTATTGTGTTTTCCATTAAATAAAGTGGCTTTATTGAATTGGAGACTGTATCCCAGCGTGTTCTTTTGGATTGTTGGAATTGGTTACCAGTTCGTTTTACTGTATGAACTTATGTCCCTAGGCCTTTATTCCTTCATGTGGTACATGTCATAGCTATCTCAGTACTGTATGAACCTGTGTCCCTATGCCTTTATTCCTTCATGTGGTACACGTCACAGCTATCACAGTACTGTATGAACCTCTGTCTCTGTGCCTTCAATCCTTCATGGGGTGCATGTCACAGCTATCACAGTACTGTATGAACCTATGAATCTATGTCTTTATTCTTTCATGTGGCACAAGTCACAGCTATCACAGTACTGGATGAACCTATGTCCCTATGCCTTTATTCCTTCATGTGGTACACATAACCGCTATCACAGTACTGTATGAAGCTATGTCCTTATGCCTTTATTCCTTCATGTGGCACATGTCACAGCTATCACTGTACTGTATGAACCTATGTCTCTATGCCTTCATTCCTTCGTTTGGTACACGTCACAGCTATCACTGTACTGTATGAACATATGTCTCTATGCCTTCATTTGGTACACGTCACAGCTTTCACAGTACTGTATGAACCTATGTCTCTGTGCCTTTATTCCTTCATGTGGTACACATCACAGCTATAACTGTACTGTATGAACCTATGTCCCTATGCCTTCATTCCTTTATGTGGTACACGTCACAACTATCACAGTACTGTATGAACCTATGTCCCATTGCATTTATTCCTTTATATGGTACACATCACAACTATCACAGTACTGTATGAACCTATGTCCCTATGCCTTCATTCCTTTATATGGTACACATCACAACTATCACAGTACTGTATGAACCTATGTCCATATGCCTTTATTCCTTCATGTGGTACACATCACAACTATCATAGTACTGTATGAACCTATGTCCCTGTGCCTTTATTCTTTCATGTGGCACACGTCACAGCTATCATAGTACTGTCTGTATCCTATGCTTGTACAGTCAATTAGCTGTGGTGGCTGTGGGTTTCAGTAAGTCTCCAAAGAAGTCCATAGCTTTTCCCTGCATGTTAATCTGTTCTGTATTTTTTCCAGTCATAGCTGCAGTGGTGATATGTTCGATGTACCAAACATTTCCTTTCTGCAATGTCTTTGCTTACTCATTCCATTTTCACATTTTCAGCCCACTTCTGTCACTCAGTTGACTATACTATATTACATTATCTATGATATTCTCTTGCTCAGATAAACTCTTGCATTCATTTGTGATCAGTATATATTTTGCTCTTTGCATGGTTTCCCCAGGTTACTGTCTGCCAAGCAGTTTTGTAATCATCTCATGTGGAATTATGTGCATAGCTACTTTAGCAATGCTTACTACTATTAAAGAGGGCACTGACAACCCACTAATGTGTCAGCCTACGCCTGGCAATCTACACAACTGTTGGACTATAAAATTCCTGTGTTTTTATGGCCCATTACACATTTTCTTTTTCTCTCTGACACATCTTGACTTTGTTGCAAGTAATTTCTTTCAGTTAGCACACGTTAAAGAAAATAAGTTAACCATAACTAATGTATAATAGACAGCAGTCCATATTAAATGGAATTTCTTTATATTGTGTAATAACAACTTACTCATACTTTCTTTGAAAACATACATTACCACCGCCACACATTAAACATTTTCAGTACAATGGATTGGTGAGCAATATGAACACAAGCAATGCCAATAAGGCAAGCGCACCATGGCTGTCAAATAAACATGCTCCACTCACAATATGTTACACACGTCTGCATTTTTCCTTGTACCATGTAAAGAAGTAATAGCACAAATTCAAGAATTTCTGCTTATCTTCTATTTTCTCCATTTATTCCACATCCTTAATAAGTGTGGTTTGTTCATAACACACTTAGTATTTTTAAGACGCCTTTCAGTGTACTTTGTCAACCCATTTGATAACACACACAGTATTTTTGAGATGCCTTGGAGTGTATTTGTCAGCCCATTCTCTCCTGTTGGTTTTCCCCTTGTAGTGCACTTTGTCAGCCCATTTTGTCCTGTTGCTTTTCCCCTTGGAGTGTACTTTGTCAGCCAATTTTCTCCTGTTGTTTTTTCCGCTTAGAGTGTACTTTGACAGCCCATTCTCTCCTGTTGTTTTTTCCCCTTGTGTTAGTCTTTGTCAACCCATTCTCCCCTAGTGGTTTTCCCCTTGTAGTGTACTGTGGCAGCTCATTCTCTCCTGTTCTGTTTCCCCTTGTAGTGTGCTTTGTCATCCCATTCTCTCCTGTTGGTTTGCCCCTTGGAGTGTACTTTGTCAGCCCATTTTTCCCTGTTGATTTGCCTCTTGGAGGGTAATTTGTCAGCCCATTCTCTCCTGGTAGTTTTCCATTTGTAGTGTACTTTGTCAGTCCATTCTCTCCTGTTGGTTTGCCCCTTGGGGTGTATTTTGTCAGCCCATTTTTCCCTGTTTGTTTGCCCTTTGTACTGTACTTTGTCAGCTCATTCTCTCCTGCTGGTTTGCCCCTTGGAGTGTACTTTTTCAGCCCATTCTCTCATGTTCCCTTTGGAGTGTACTTTGTCAGCTAATTCTGTGCTGTTGATTTTCCCCTTGGACTGTACATTGTCAGCCCATTCTCCCGTGTTTTTGTTCCCCTTGGACTATTTCTCGGCCCATTCTCTCCTGTTTGTTTTCCCCTTGTAGTGTACTTTGTCAGCCCATTTTCCCCTGCTGGTTTGCCCCTTGGAGTGTACTTTGTCAGCCCATTGTCTCCTGTTTGTTTTCACCTTGGATTGTACTTTGTCAGTCCATTCTTTCCTGTTATTCTTCCCCTTGTAGTGTACTCTGTCAGTCCATTGTCTCTTGCTGGTTTTCCCTTTGGAATTTACTTTATCAGCCCATTCTCTCATGTTGGTTTTCCCCTTGGAGTGTACTTTGTCAGACCATTCTCTCCTGTTGGTTTTCCCCTTGGAGTGTACTTTGTCAGTCCATTCTCTCCTGTTGGGTTTCACCTTGTAGTGTACTTTGTCAGTCCATTCTCTCCTGTTGTTGTTCCCCTTGGAGTGTACTTTGTCAGCCCATTCTATCCTATTGGTTTTCCCCTTGGAGTGTACTTTGTCAGCCCATTCTCCTGTATTGTTGTTCCCCTTGGAGTGTATTTGTCAGCACATTCTCTCCTGTTGGTTTTCCCCTTGGAGTGTACTTTGTCAGTCCATTCTCTCCTGTTGGGTTTCACCTTGTAGTGTACTTTGTCAGTCCATTCTCTCCTGTTGTTGTTCCCCTTGGAGTGTACTTTGGCAGCCCATTCTCTCCTGTTGGTTTTCCCCTTGGAGTGTACTTTGTCAGTCCATTCTCTCCTGTTGGGTTTCACCTTGTAGTGTACTTTGTCAGTCCATTCTCTCCTGTTGTTGTTCCCCTTGGAGTGTACTTTGTCAGCCCATTCTATCCTATTGGTTTTCCCTTGGAGTGTACTTTGTCAGCCCATTCTCCTGTATTGTTGTTCCCCTTGGAGTGTATTTGTCAGCACATTCTCTCCTGTTGATTTTCACCTTGTAGTGTACTTTGTCAGTCCATTCTCTCCTGTTGTTGTTCCCCTTGGAGTGTACTTTGTCAGCCCATTCTATCCTATTGGTTTTCCCCTTGGAGTGTACTTTGTCAGCCCATTCTCCTGTATTGTTGTTCCCCTTGGAGTGTATTTGTCAGCACATTCTCTCCTGTTGGTTTTCACCTTGGAGTGTACTTTGTCAGTCCATTCTCTCCTGTTTGTCTTCCCATTGGAGTGTACATTGTCAGCCCATTCTCCCGTATTGTTGTTCCCCTTGGAGTGTATTTGTCAGCACATTCTCCCGTATTGTTTTTCCCCTTGGAGTGTATTTGTCAGCACATTCTCTCCTGTTGGTTTTCCCCTTGGAGTGTGCTTTTTCAGCCCATTCCCTCCTGTTGATTTTCCCCTTGTAATGTGCTTTGTCAGCCCATTTTCCCCTGCTGGTTTGCCCCTTGGAGTGTACTTTGTCAGCCCATTCTCTCCTGTTTGTTTTCACCTTGGATTGTACTTTGTCAGTCCATTCTTTCCTGTTATTCTTCCCCTTGTAGTGTACTCTGTCAGCCTATTCTCTCCTGTTGGTTTTCCCCTTGGAATGTACTTTGTCAGCTCATTCTCTCCTCCTGTTGGTTTTCCCCTTGGAGTGTAAGTTGTCAGCCCATTCTCTCCTGTTTGTCTTCCCCTTGGAGTGCACATTGTCAGCACATTCTCCCATGTTGTTGTTCCCCTTGGAGTGTATTGTCAGCCCATTCTCTCCTATTGGTTTTCCCCTTGTAATGTACTTTGTCAGCCCATTTTCCCCTTATGGTTTGTGCCTTGGAGTGTACTTTGTCAGCCCATTCTCTCTTGTTGTTTTTCACCTTGGAGTGTACTTTGTCAGCCCTTTCTCTCCCATTGGTTTTCCCCTTGGAGTGTACTTTGTCAGCCCATTCTCTCGTTTTTCCCCTTGGAGTGTACTTTATCAGCCCATTCTCTCCTGTTGGTTTTCCCTTTGGAGTGTACTTTGTCGGCACATTTTTTCCTGTTGTTTTTCCCCTTGGAGTATACTTTGTCAACACATTTTCTCCCGTTGGTTTTCCCCTTGGAGTATACTTTGTCAGCCCATTCTCTACTGTTGGGTTTCCCCTTGGAATGTACTTTGTCAGCCCATTCTCTCCTGTTGTTTTTCTCCTTGTAGTGTACTTTGTCGGCACATTTTCTCCTGTTGTTTTTCCCCTTGGAATGTACTTTGTCAGCCCATTCTCTCCCGTTCGTTATCCCATTAGAGTGTACTTTGTCAGCCCATTCTCTCCTGTTGTTTTTCCCTTTGGAGTGTACTTTGTCAGCACATTTTCTCCTGTTGGTTTTCCCCTTGGAGTGTACTTTGTATGCACATTTTCTCCTGTTGTACTCCAGGAACCCTCCCAGATGATATCAGTGACCACATACTTACCTACATTATTAGACAAAAAGTCCATATTGCAACTACTCATAATCTCAAAACCTCCCGCGTAAAAAAATGATTTAATCCAGACAGCTTCTTAACTGAATTGCAAGCATGTGACTGGTCACCACTAACCTATCTAGAACTATACAAAGCTGTTACCTACTTTAATGCTAACTTTCTTCAAATCCTAGACTCCCATGCACCTTATCGCTCCACTAGAATAAAAATCAAATCTGCCCCCTGGCTCACAAAACAAACTAGGCAAAAGATACTACTCAGAAATAAAATCTGGGCTAAATGGAGATCTACCAAATGTCCAGCAACCCACCTCCAATTTAAACAGCTAAGAAATGCCACCAAGAAGGATATTCTTAGAGACAAAAAAGATTTCTACCTACACCTTCAAAACAACAATCAACAAACTCCACAAAAATTCTGGTCTGCAATAACCAAACTCCTTCAGCCAGGTCACACTACTACTCCAGACCCAATCAGTTTCAACAATAGCAACTCCAACCTGATCCCTGATGCCTTTAATAACTACTTTACAGAAGCCATTCAAGCCCTGGCTAATTCTTTACCACCCATCACTGTATCCCAACCAAATATCTGCAATACTTCATTACCTACCTTTCAAATACAACCTGTATCTACATCTCTCATCTGTAAGCTACTTCAAAAATTGAAACCTTGCACCCCTTCTGCTGACCGACTCCCATCTGAATACCTACAAATAACTGCAAAAGCCATAGATTATCCCATCTCTATCCTTATTAACAGAACTATCTCTGAGGGCAGAATCCCTGCTCTATGGAAAATATCCCATATCATCCCTCTGCATAAAGGAGGACCATCTACAGAGCTTTCCAACTTTCGCCCTATTGCTCTACTCTCCCCATTAGCTAAGATAATGGAAAAATGTATTCACAAACAACTACTTAACCACTTACTACAAAATAACCTACTGGCAAACTGCCAACATGGCTTTAGGCCATTTCATAGCACATCTACTACCCTTTTATCCTTTACCGACTTTATATATAAAAACCGCAACAACAACTCATTTTCCTCTGCACTATTTATTGACCTGTCAAAAGCCTTTGACATGGTAAACCATAACCTACTGCTTGACAAACTAAAGGCTCACTCTCTCAATCCCCAAGCCATACAATGGTTTAGATCTTATCTGGAAAATAGACAGCAAGCAGTACTTTGGCATAACAATCTATCTTCACTACTTCCAGTAAATACTGGAGTACCCCAGGGCTCTATCTTAGGTCCCCTACTCTTCTCCTTATTTATTAATAACTTACACATGAACTTACCTCAAGCCACCTGCATTCAATATGCAGAAGACTCAACTTAATATGTACAGCCAAGAATATATCCTCTCTCCACTCCTGCACCCAAACTGTTTTTCAGAATGTTGAAAACTGGTTTATGCAACACTGCCTCCTCCTTAATCCCAAAAAAACAAAACTACTGCTTTTTACTCCTACTCATAAATCATCCATTCCTTTCTTCTCTTTAACCTCTAACAATGGTACCAACATCAACCCAGAGACTACAACCCGCCTACTAGGTGTAACTATTGATAATTGTCTCAACGACAATAAACACATAAACTCCACTATAAAGTCTGTTAACAAAAAACTTGGCACCCTCTATAGAATAAAATCTTCCTCACCCCTTCTGCAAGGAAAACAATTGCCCAGACCCACCTCATCTCCACCCTCTTCTATGCCTCTGTCATATATACCAACCTATCCAAAAACAACCTCTCTAAACTCTCCACATGTTATAATAGCATAGCTAGATTCATCACAAGTTCCCCCTTTAAAACTCACCACTGCCTTAACCTCAAACAACTTGGATGGCTAGAACTGCAAAACCGTATACTCTTTCAACAATTGCTTATTACGCAAACGATTCTATACCTCTGTTAGAAAAATATGTACTTAAACATATATGAAGTGCTAGTTTAAAAGCAAATAGTATGTAATGCATTTTATTCTATTTTACAATATGGCAGTAAGAATGATCTTACATGTAATTGCTTGAAGCTTTGGAGCTGCAGTGTGATTGAACTCTGACCCTGGCAGTAGCCAGCTCAGCAAGCTTATGTTTTTCACTAATGATTATCTGCTGGGTCAGGAAAAAGCATGTATCTTCCTTCCTCTGAGATAGCTGGCCTTGTGAATATTATCAGCACAGCTGCTATTAGTTAATGTTGCCAGAAGGAACAAAGAAGCGTATTAAGAACCAAACTGACTATTGTATTCGAGCAGCACTGGAACCTTGAAAGAGCAACATTTACAGAAAGACATTATAACTGACCAGGTGCCTTGCAAGGCTGTATTATTCTCAAGGGAAAGTTTTTATAAAGTATAACCTCAGCACTTTCTTATGAATAGAATATTGTAGACTATAGTGATGTAGGTGCCCTGTGACTGACCACGTCAGTAAGGTGGGCACAGCTTGAATGTATAGTGTACTTAAAGAAGTTTACTTCCTGTATCATGTTAGTCAAAATTCTATACTTGTATTGTATAGTCTTTTGCTTCCTGGTGTACACTAGTAAAACGTTTTGAACTTGAACCTCCTGTATTATTGACTGTTATTTAAGAAAAACCTAATGATTTTACAGTCTGTTTTAATAATTTTGCTGACATTTTGGTCCTTCTTAGCCGGAATTCCCTTGGTAAGCTACAGATCAGAATACAACGGTGGTGGAGAAGCTGCGCAGGAGAAGTTACCAAAGCACGGTTCTTCTTGAAGTGAAAAGACCTCCGACTAAATTGTCATATGTAAAGAGGCTGGCCACTTTCTGATCTGTGGCTGAAGAGCGGAAAACTGGCCCCCAAGAAGAAAACGTGCAGTCATAAACGGGAGGCTCAGGTAGGAAGAATTTCCCTCTTTGCTTTTGTTTTAGATCAGGGACCAGGCTACAGTATAATGTTACTTAGATTTGTTTTTACAGATCAGGAACGAATTGCAGTACTGTATATTTGGTCATAGATCAGGAAAACAGGATAAAGTAGACAGTCATTCTAGACAGGACTGAACAGAGGGAAGAAGATACCACGTGGTAAGAAAAGGATTACGTAACAGTCTTTTTTAAGACATGGGAAATCAGTGCACTAAAAGATCGCAAGACCCGCCCCTAACTGATGACGCGAAATATATGCAATTGCAACGAGCAGATAATATTAGATATTATACAAAATGGGTTAATAAGTACGAATTTGACGGTAAATTAAACAAAATTTCGTTAGTTAAACTTTTAAAACAGTTAAAATCTGACACAGAAGGTCAGGCAAAAAAACAGCGACAGTTAGGCATTCCTCAGGCACATAGGTGGATTGAGGAAGTGAACCGAAGGGAACAAAAGATTAAAAATGCAAAAGCATTATTTTTAGATAAAGAAGATAATAATACAGTAATAGCAACGGCCCCTCCCCCTCCACCCCCTCAGATACCTTTTTCAGGATATGAAGCAGGAGGACAAGCCAGTCCCCCTCCACGATATCCTGAGATTGCAGGGGCTTTGAAACAACCATTCATAAGAGAACCTATTGAAACTAGATCCTGAACACGTAAAACACTTAGGGATACAGATTTATATCAAATAGGAGAGATTCACTAGAAGAAAGTGAAGAAATCTGTCCACTAATCAAGTACCGAACCCTCAAGCAGGACAGGAAGGACAGGACCCAACTCTCTAGTATATAGACCATGGACACGGAAGATATCCGGAAAGCTACAGAGGGAATTCCTCATCCAAAAATTAATCATGAGAAGTTTATACAAGATTTACAAGGTATGAGACTAAGTTACCACTTAAATGGGGAAGAAGTGGAGAAGGTAGTTAGACAAATTATAGGTCCAGACTGGCACATGATTTGTGGCACCTGGAACGCTCGTGACGGACAGCTCAGGCCACTCCTACACAGTGACGCAGAGCTAGACACCAGAGTGAAAGGTCTTACAGACCGGATCTCTGAAAAATGGAAACCTAGGGCAGATTGGACCTGTATTAATCAATGCATACAACAAGATAATGAAACTGTAGATGGATACTATGGTAGATTATTGGAATGTTTTAATAACCATAGTGGTATGCCTATTCCCGAGAATCAGAAGAATGATAGTTCATATGAACAGTAGTTGAAAAATGCATTTCTGAAAGGTTGTATTGCCCCTATTAGTAGTTTTATTACAAAACATATGATAGATCACCGAACAAGTAGGCTACAAGCCCTACTAGAGTATGCTAGGCATGCTGAGAGACATTTTAATAGCAAAAAGAAAAAGAAAGCGCAAGTCTTCACAGCTGAAGACGGAGCAGAAGTTTTTGTAGTACAGTCAAATAAAAAGGGGAAGAGAAATGCTCAGGGTAATAAATACTCTGGCAAAACCTCAGAGGATTTAGAAGAAAGGAAAAGGAAAGGTGAGTGCTTTAAGTGCGGCAAAAGAGGACATTTGGCGAGGGATTGCAGGTCAAATAAAAAGGGGACTACTGAAGAAAAAGATAAAGGTGATGAGGATTGACTATATGACAGTGATAACAATCAGAACTCATCGGGAAAGGTTAATAGACAAAGAGAAAATGTAAATGTGGTAGAAGGGATAGAGGAAGTCCAGACAGATGTGGAGGATGATGAAAGTGAAGTTTTAGACTTAGCATTATTGAGCTTGGAGCTCTATCTAGCAGATACAAAACCGGAAGTTACACTTCTAGTGGAAGGAAAGGAAGTAAAATTCTTGTGTGACTCAGGAGCGTCACGAACTTTGATACACCCTTCAAAGTTGCCAGAACACTCTGAATCACCTGACTATATATTAGTGAAAGCAGCAAATGGGCAGCTATATAGGGAACCACTTTCCCATGATATAGCAATAACTGACCCTATTTCAGGTATGACCCAGAAAAGTAAAATAGTGGTTTCTGCAAAATGTCCAGTAAACTTATTGGGGAGAGACCTTATGCAGATTTTTGGAATAGCAGTAGTTCCTACCGTGCAGGGTATGGAGGCACAAAGACAAATGGATGCTTTTGTAGTGCGATCGGAGGGCGAAGCTTATTATTGGTACAGCCAGGACTTAGTTACGACTGGTCCAGGGGCAGTAACCAAAGAACTGATGAACGTAGCCATCAGTAAGGTATCCTCCCTTAACACTGATCAGCAGCATTTGTTACACTGTACTCTATACTACCGTAGCACACCAGGACCTGATAAGGAATATGAGCAAGAATTACTTAGGAATCCGGCCAATAGACTAATATTGCGAACCTTATATTGGGATACTGAGGGTAACAGTGTAGCAAGTTGTTCACTGCCTCAAGAATTCATGAAATTGTACAAATCCAACAGACTGCCACATGTCAGTTTAACAAAACATAAAAACGTGAGATGGGCAGATTTGGGTGAAAAAGTAACAAGATGGGAAAAACAAACTGATTTAGAATTATCACAACAAGGTGTACAAAAACAAAAATTGAATTGGTTAACACAAGCACGTCCAGCTGTACACTTACAACATAGTGAGGACAGCTGATTAGCATTTTTGCTAGAAGAAGAAGAGAAAGCCTTGTTTGATGTACCGAACATTCTTTGGTCAACAGGGAAATCAGATGTGGGACTCATTCGGACAGCAGGTCCAGTAATCATTACACCGAAATCAGCCTTTAGACCACAAAAGAGACAATACCCCTTGAGGAAGGATGCAGAGCAGGGAATTAAGCCTATAATAGCAGCATTACTCAAGGAAGGAATATTGGTAGAATCTTTGAATTCACCATGTAATACCCCTTTATTTCCTGTTAAAAAAGCAAATGGGGAATGGCGGATGGTACAGGATTTACAAGCCGTAAATGATGCAATAATACCTAGAGCACCTACGGTGCCAGACCCACACACTTTATTAAACGACCTAAAGCCACAACAAAAATATTTTACTGTAGTAGATATAAGTAACGCCTTCTTTTCAATACCTATACATCCTGATAGCCAGTATTGGTTTGCCTTTACATTTCAGGGTAAGAGATATACTTATACTCGACTACCACAGGGATATTGTGAAAGTCCAATGATATTTGCACAAGAGATGGCTAGCAACCTGGCGGGATTTACTCCACCAGGGGGCAGTCAGATACTACTTTATGTAGATGACATCCTGTTAGCAGCCCCTACCCAGCAGCAGTGTAGGGAAGATACAATCGCATTGTTGAAATTTTTAGCACAACAGGGACATAAAGTAAACAAGAATAAGTTACAACTTTGGAGAAAACGGGTCAGATACCTGGGATATGTAATATCCAAAGAAGGTAGAATACTAGATGAGGATAGAAAAACAGCAATTTTACAGGCACCCAAACCAACTACCAAGAAGGAAATGATGTCATTCTTGGGAACGACTAATTTTTGTCGAAGTTGGATACCGAATTATGCCTTGGAATCGGCTCGAATTATGCCTTGGAATCGGCTCCATTGGCTGATTTAATATTCAAAACACCAATGGCAGCACAAGATGCATTACTATGGACACCTGAAGCAGAAACAGCCTTCTGTAGACTAAAACAATTGATAGCTTCATCATTAGTTTTAGGACTACCTAATTACCACAAAAGATTTTTTCAAACTGTAGATTGTAAACAGGGATATATGACGTCAGTTTTGATGCAACAGCATGGAAGTAAGCAACGCCCCATAGCTTACTATTCATCACAGTTAGACCCAGTGGCACGATCTTTGCCACATTGTGTACAAGCAGTAGTCGCAGCTGCAATGGCAATACAGGCTTCAGCCTCAATGGTGTTATTCCACCCTCTCACTTTGAGAGTGCCTCATGCAGTCACCATAATTTTGCTACAAGAAAAAATAGCATACCTGTCTCCTGCTAGGCATCTTTCTTGTATGACCATATTGCTGAGCCAACCTCATATGACAATTGAACGTTGTACAACATTAAACCCATCAACGTTACTTCCGACCCCTGTGGATGGCACGCCACACAGCTGCCTACAGGAAATTGAGCAAATAACTTCACCTAGACAAGATCTTACTGATATGCCTTTGGATGATGCTGAAGTAACATTTTATGTGGACGGCTCATGCAAAAAGGGTCCTACAGGGAAAAATCTAGTAGGGTATGCAGTAGTCACAGACACAGACATTTTGAAAGCACAACCACTGCAGCATAATTTGTCTGCTCAAGCAGCAGAACTGATAGCCTTAACACGAGCCTGCACTCTAGCAAGAAACAAATGTGTAAACATATATACTGATAGTCAGTATGCTTTCTCTACAGTGCATGTTTTTGCACAGCAATGGAAGAACAGGGGAATGATAACATCCACTGGAAAACCAATTAATCATACACAACTTATTTTGAATTTATTGGATTCTATCCAATTACCTACTAAAGTAGCTATTTGTAAATGTGTAGCTCATACGAAACAACAGGATCCGATTTCAAAAGGTAATGCACGAGCTGATGCAGCTGCTAAGCAAGCAGCTTCAGACTCGGAAACTTTACTTTTGAATGAGGAATTACAACCATCTGAGATTCTAGATTTAGAAATGTTAAAAACAATGCAGACATTAACTACAAAGGCAGAAAAACAAAAATGGGAAAGACGAGGTGCGATCCTCGAAAACGGACTGTACATCTCCAAAGAAAAAAAGCCAATATTACCATCTAACTTATTTAGATATGCAGCCTTGTTGAGCCATGGGCAGAGCCATGTCTCAACAGGGGGGATGGTACAGTTAGTAAATAAAATATTCCAAACATACGGGTTTACGAATTACACACAAAAATTTTGTGCAGCATGTCACATTTGTAATAAACATCATGCACAAGGGGCATTCAAACCCAAACAAGGGAGTTTTCCTACACCACCATATCCATTCCATACTATTTGTATGGATTTCATAGAATTGAATAAATGTGAAGGGAAAAAATACTGCTTAGTGATTACAGATATGTTTTCAAAATGGGTGGAAGCCTTTCCAACTAGAAATCCGGATGCAGCAACAGTGGCAAAGGCCCTGGTAAAAGAAATATTTCCTAGATTTGGCATACCGGAAAGAATCTATAGTGACAATGGGACACACTTTGTCAATCAGACAATCCAACAACTTGGGAAATTCTTTGGGATCTCTTTGAAAAATCATTGTGCTTACCACCCCCAGTCTGCAGGACTGGTGGAAAGATATAATGGGATTTTGAAAAATAAGTTGAGGAAATTGATAAGTGAGACTCAGAAGAATTGGATTTGCTGTTTGCCTTTGGCATTGCTGAGCATGAGAACAGTTCCAAATGTAAAGGGCTTGACCCCTTTTGAAATAATATTTGGGAGGGCATATTATGTGCCACAATGGAAAGCACTCATGCCTGCAGAGCTGGAGGCTGACAGCTCAATAGCTAGTCACATGAAAAAATTGTTAACCAATAAGACTGTTTTGCAGTTAAACTCTTTTTCAGATAAAGAACAAACGAAACCGGAAGCAGAGTGCTGACCCCGGGGTCCTGGGTTTGGTTGAAGGTTATCAAAAAGAAAAATTGGACAAGTCTGAAGTGGGAAGGTCCATACCAGGTATTGTTGGCGACGCCTACTGCAGTAAAGATTGCTGAGAGGTTGTCCTGGGTTCATCTGACACACTGCAAACCGGTGAAGAACTTTCAGCTTGATAAACATTTTGTAGCTGATGCACCACAAAAGCAGGATGGCCAGGAGCAAAGTGTATAAGAATGCAAATCAACCCCAAAGAAATTGCTTAACTGTCTTGCTAATTATACACCTATTGACTATGATTGTGGTGACTTGCCTTTTGTTGTGGTTTTTCTTGCATATAACCACACGAATGAAATTGACAAAACGTGATGAACTGTCTATAGACTGGCATCCAAACTTTAACACATACCTGGCCATGAAGCGTGTATATGTAGAGACTATGAACGTTTCAAACTGCTGGGTTTGTACTGCTATACCAACAGCATATGGAGGACTTTTGATGTCCGCTGTCCCTTTGGGGATAAATGAAACTTGGGAAAATCTACTTTTTGACACAGGTTCTGTGAGGTCACAGGACAAAGTTGCATTGTATTTACCCATTACACAGAAAGGAATTGTTTGTTTCTATAAAAATGATACACTCCAAGTTGGTTGGAGTAACTGTAACATAACTGTATCTTACAAATGCTATATTAAGGCCAAAGATAAAAGTACTAGTTGTAGCACAAATTATGATTCATATTTGAGTTTAATGAAAACAACGATAAAAGATGTGCAGAAAAATCCTGAATTGCATAAACAATTATCTGTTATAGACAAGAAAATGTTTCATTCAGAGTTAACCCGCATCAGTACTAAAGTAGAAAACTGTTATTTTGTTTGTGGGAAAAAGGCATATAAATGGTTACCTGAGAATTGGTCCGGCAGTTGTTTTTTGGGTTATCTGGTTCCAGCTATAAGGCATACTGCTGAGTTACCTCTGGGTAAGATACGAAACGTAAGAGATGTGGCCCAAAGGACTGGGAACTCAGTCGGAAAACCTGCTAATCCAGTGGGTAAGATCGAGGCTGGCTGGAAAGACCATTCATCCGTGAAAGATAAAGAAAAATTAACTCATATGGACTTGAGTGACAGTGTTATATCCTGGGCTGGAATATTCCCAGCCTATGGAGCAGTCAAATCGATCTGGGAGCTGAGGAAATTGTCAAAACTTCTCGAAGTAATGAGTAATGCAACCTTTTCCGCTCTCGAACTTATAACTGATGAACTGAATGCAATGAGAACTGTTGTGCTACAAAACCGAATGGCTCTTGACTTCACCCTAGTGGCGAGAGGTGGTACGTGCGCGCTTATCAAAGAAGAATGCTGTGCGTACATACCAGATAATAAACATGAAATTAACGATCATCTAGAGGTAATACAGCAGGTATCGGCCATGACTGAACCAGGCCCAAACCCACTGACGAACTTTTTCCAGGGTCTGTTTGGTGGGTGGGGCTCAATCCTGATGAATATTTTGATTGCCATTTGTGTCGTTTTGCTCATACTAGGAGCATGTGTCTGTTGCGGGATACCCTGTATGAAAAGACTAGTTAGAGAATTTGTTGAAGTAACTGTAACTGAGACTATGTATCAAGACATTGAATTGGATTTATTAGTTCCAAATGAAATTCTTTCTGAAATATAAAACAAATGACTTGCCTAGTTAAAAATCTCTAAGAGGAAAAGGCTAGGGAACAAAATGATGTTGTTTATGTTTCTGAATAGAATAAAAAGAATTAAAAGGAGGGAGAATGTTAGAAAAATATGTACTTAAACATATATGAAGTGCTAGTTTAAAAGCAAATAGTATGTAATGCATTTTATTTATTTTACAATATGGCAGTAAGAATGATCTTACATGTAATTGCTTGAAGCTTTGGAGCTGCAGTGTGATTGAACTCTGACCCTGGCAGTAGCCAGCTCAGCAAGCTTATGTTTTCACTAATGATTATCTGCTGGGTCAGGAAAAAGCATGTATCTTCCTTCCTCTGAGATAGTTGGCCTTGTGAATATTATCAGCACAGCTGCTATTAGTTAATGTTGCCAGAAGGAACAAAGAAGCGTATTAAGAACCAAACTGACTATTGTATTCGAGCAGGACTGGAACCTTGAAAGAGCAACATTTACAGAAAGACATTATAACTGACCAGGTGCCTTGCAAGGCTGTATTATTCTCATGGGAAAGTTTTTAAAAAGTATAACCTCAGCACTTTCTTATGAATAGAATATTGTAGACTATAGTGATGTAGGTGCCCTGTGACTGACCACGTCAGTAAGGTGGGCACAGCTTGAATGTATAGTGTATTTAAAGAAGTTTACTTCCTGTATCATGTTAGTCAAAATTCTATACTTGTATTGTATAGTCTTTTGCCTCCTGGTGTACACTAGTAAAACGTTTTGAACTTGAACGTCCTGTATTATTGACTGTTATTTAAGAAAAACCTAATGATTTTACAGTCTGTTTTAATAATTTTGCTGACAACCTCCCTAACAACACCCCTATCCTGACTAATCTAATTACTCCTTATACTAATCTACCTACACTACGCTCTGCTAACAAGCTTCTAGTTTTATCAAATAAAGCTAACAACAAAGCCGGGGATTCACTTTTCTCAAACACTGCAGGTAAATTCTGGAATCAGCTTCCTGCTGAATTATCTACCATCGCTTCTACTTCTCATTTTTAAAAAACATCTTAAAGAACATCTGAAAACTCACTGGCTTTGTCCATGTACTAACCCTCACTGACATCTTTTTTTCCACTTTATATTCTTAACCCTATCCCTACTCCTGTAACCTTTGCCTTCAGTTCTACTCACAACTCCTACTCTGTTATATTGAGAATAACATATATATTATTTCCCTTATCTAAGACTTGCTCATACTTTCTAGTGTGATTTGTAAAAATTGTTTAGTTTAATTTTTTGTAGAATTGTTTAGTTTAAATTTTGTAGAATTGTTTAGTTTAATTTTTACTATAATTATTTAATATAAAAATTTATTATTACAACTGTTCAGTAGACCAATACTACCTCTGTATTGTGATTATTACTGGTTCTGAACATTGTTAACTTTGTCATTATTCCTGTTTGGAGCTTTTCTCCCCGGGTCTCTACTGAAAATGGACATGTATCCAGCTAGACTAGCCCGGTCAACAAATGTAAAATAAAATAAATAATTGTTTTTGTCCTTGGCGTATACTTTGTCAGCCCATTCTCTCCTGTTGGTTTTCCCCTTAGAGTGTACTTTGTCAGCCCATTCTCACCTGATGGTTTTCACCTTGGAGTATTCTTTGTCAGCTTATTCTCTCCTGTTGTTTTTCCCCTTGGAAAGTACTTTCTCATCCCATTCTCTCCTGTTGGTTTTCCACTTGGAGTGTCAGCCCTTTCTCTCCTGTTGGTTTTCCCTTAGCAGTGTACTTTTTCAGCCCATTCCCTCCTGTAGGTTTTCACCTTGGAGTGCACTTTGTCAAGTTATTGTCTCTGGTTGGTTTTCCACTTGGAGTGTACTTTGTCAGCCCATTCTCTCCTGTTGTTTTTCCCCTTGGCTGTACTTTGTCAGCCCATTCTCTCCTGTTGTTGTTCCCCTTGGAGTGTACTTTGTCAGCCCATTTTCTCCTGTTGGGTTTCAGCTTGTACTGTACTTTGTCATCCCATTCTCTCCTGTTGTTTCTCCCCTTGGAGTGTACCTTGTCAACCTATTCGTCTCCTGGTGGTTTTCCCCTTGGAGTGTACTTTGTCAACCCATTCTCTCCTGTTGTTGTTCCCCTTGAAGTGTACCTTGTAAACCCATTCTCTCCTGTTGGTTTTCCCCTTGTAGTGTACTTTGTCGGCCCATTCTTTGCTGTTGGTTTTCCACTTGGAGTGTACTTTGTCAGTCCATTCTATCCTATTGGTTTTCCCCTTGGAGTGTATTTTGTCAGCCCATTCTCTCGTGTTGGTTTTCGACTTGGAGTGTGCTTTGTCAGCCTATTCTCTCCTGTTGTTGTTCCCTTTTGGAGTGTAAGTTGTTAGCCCATTCTGTGCTGTTCGTTTTATCCTTGGAGTGTACATTGTCAGCCCATTCTCCCATGTTGTTGTTCCCCTTGGAGTGTACTTTGTTAGCCCATTCTCTCCTGAAGGTTTCCACTTGCCGTGTACATTCTCAGCCAATTCTCTCCTGTTGTTTGTCCCCTTGTAGTGTACTTTGTCAGCCTATTCTCTCCTGTTGGTTTTCCCCTTTGAGTATACTTTGTCAACCCATTCTCTCCTGTTGGTTTTCCCCTTGCAGTGCACTTTGTCAGCCCATTCTCTCGTGTTGGTTTTCCACTTGGAGTGTGCTTTGTCAGCCTATTCTCTCCTGTTGTTCCCCTTTGGAGTGTACATTGTCAGCCCATTCTGTGCTGTTTATTTTCCCCTTGGAGTGTACATTGTCAGCCCATTCTCCCATGTTGTTGTTCCCCTTGGAGTGTACTTTGTTAGCCCATTCTCTCCTGAAGGTTTCCACTTGCCATGTACTTTCTCAGCCAATTCTCTCCTGTTGTTTGTCCTCTTGTAGTGTACTTTGTCAGCCTATTCTCTCCTGTTGGTTTTCCCCTTTGAGTATACTTTGTCAACCCATTCTCTCCTGTTGGTTTTCCCCTTGCAGTGCACTTTGTCAGCCCATTCTCTCGTGTTGGTTTTCCACTTGGAGTGTGCTTTGTCAGCCTATTCTCTCCTGTTGTTCCCCTTTGGAGTGTACATTGTCAGCCCATTCTGTGCTGTTTATTTTCCCCTTGGAGTGTACATTGTCAGCCCATTCTCCCGTGTTGTTGTTCCCCTTGGAGTATACTTTAACACATTCTCTCCTGTTGGTTTTCCTCATGGATTGTACTTTATCAGCCCTATCTCTCCTGTTGTATTTCCCCTTGGAATGTACTTTGGCAGCCCATTCTCTCCTGTTGTTTTTCCCCTTGTAATGTACTTTGTCAGCCCATTACTTCCTGTTGGTTTTCCGCTTGGAGTGTACTTTGTCAACCAATTCTCTCTTGCTGGTTTTCCCCTTTAAGTATACTTTGTCAGCCCATTCTCTCCTGTTGGTTTTCTCCTGGGAGTGTACTTTCTCAGCCCATTCTCTCCTGTTGGTTTTCCCCTTGTAGTGTACTTTGTCAGCCCATCCTCTCCTGTTGGTTTTCTCCTGGGAGTGTACTTTCTCATCCCATTCTCTCCTGTTGGTTTTCCCCTTGGAGTGTACTTTGTCAACCAATTCTCTCTTGCTGGTTTTCCCCTTTGAGTATACTTTGTCAGCCCATTCTCTCCTATTGGTTTTCCCGTTGGAGTGTACTTTGTCAGCCCATTCTGTTCTGTTGTCTTCCTCCTTGGAGTGTACTTTGCCAGCCCCTTCTCTCCTGTTGCTTTTCCCCTTGTAGTGTACATTGTCATCCCATTCTCTCCTGTTTTTCCCCTTGGAGTGTACTTTGTCAGCCCATTCTCTCCTGTTGGGTTTCCCCTTGGAGTGTACTTTGTCAGCCCATTCTCTCCTGTTGGTTTTCCCCTTGGAGTGTACTTTGTGGGCCCATTTTCTCCTATTGGTTTTCCCATTGAAGTGTACTTTGTCAGCCCATTCTATCCTGTTGTCTTTCCCCTTGGAGTGTACTTTGTCAGCCCATTCTGTCCTTTTGTCTTTCCCCTTGGAGTGTACTTTGTCAGCAAATTCTCTCCCGTTGGTTTTCCCCTTGGTGTGTACTTTGTCAGCCCATTTTCCCCTGTTGTTTTTCCCCTTGGAGTGTACTTTGTCAGCCCATTCTTTCCTGTTGGTTTTCCCTTTGGACTGTACTTTGTCAGACCATTCTCTCGTTTTTCTCCTTGGAGTGTACTTTGTCGGCACATTTTCTCCTGTTGTTTTTCCCCTTGGAGTGTACTTTGTCAGCCCATTCTCTCCCGTTGGTTATCCCATTGGAGTGTACTTTGTCAGCCCATTCTCACCTGATGGTTTTCACCTTGGAGTATTCTTTGTCAGCTTATTCTCTCCTGTTGTTTTTCCCCTTGGAATGTACTTTCTCATCCCATTCTCTCCTGTTGGTTTTCCACTTGGAGTGTACTTTGTCAGCCCTTTCTCTTCTGTTGGTTTTCCCTTAGCAGTGTACTTTTTCAGCCCATTCTCTCCTGTAGGTGTTCACCTTGGAGTGTACTTTGTCAGGTTATTGTCTCTGGTTGGTTTTCCACTTGGAGTGTACTTTGTCAGCCCATTCTCTCCTGTTGGTTTTCCCCTTGGAGTGTACATTGGCAGCCCATTCTCTCCTGTTGTTGTTCCCCTTGGAGTGTACTTTGTCAGCCCATTTTCTCCTGTTGGGTTTCAGCTTGTACTGTACTTTGTCATCCCATTCTCTCCTGTTGTTTCTCCCCTTGGAGTGTACCTTGTCAGCCTATTCGTCTCCTGGTGGTTTTCCCCTTGGAGTGTACTTTGTCAACCCATTCTCTCCTGTTGTTCCCCTTGAAGTGTACCTTGTAAACCCATTCTCTCCTGTTGGTTTTCCCCTTGTAGTGTACTTTGTCAGCCCATTCTTTGCTGTTGGTTTTCCCCTTGGAGTGTACTTTGTCAGCCCATTCTATCCTATTGGTTTTCCCCTTGGAGTGTATTTTGTCAGCCCATTCTCTCGTGTTAGTTTTCGACTTGGAGTGTGCTTTGTCAGCCTATTCTCTCCTGTTGTTGTTCCCCTTTGGAGTGTAAGTTGTCAGCCCATTCTGTGCTGTTCGTTTTCCCCTTGGAGTGTACATTGTCAGCCCATTCTCCCATGTTGTTGTTCTCCTTGGAGTGTACTTTGTTAGCCCATTCTCTCCTGATGGTTTCCACTTGCCGTGTACTTTCTCAGCCAATTCTCTCCTGTTTGTCCCCTTGTAGTGTACTTTGTCAGCCTATTCTCTCCTGTTGGTTTTCCCCTTGCAGTGCACTTTGTCAGCCCATTCTCTTGTGTTGATTTTCCACTTGGAGTGTGCTTTGTCAGCCTATTCTCTCCAGTTGTTGTTCCCCTTTGGAGTGTACGTTGTCAGCCCATTCTGTGCTGTTTATTTTCCCCTTGGAGTGTACATTGTCAGCCCATTCTCCCGTGTTGTTGTTCCCCTTGGAGTATACTTTGTTAACCCATTTTCTCCTGTTGGTTTTCCTCATGGATTGTACTTTATCAGCCCTATCTCCTGTTGTATTTCCCCTTGGAGTGTACTTTGGCAGCCCATTCTCTCCTGTTGTTTTTCCCCTTGTAATGTACTTTGTCAGCCCATTACTTCCTGTTGGTTTTCCCCTTGGAGTGTACTTTGTCAACCAATTCTCTCTTGCTGGTTTTCCCCTTTGAGTATACTTTGTCAGCCCATTCTCTCCTATTGGTTTTCCCGTTGGAGTGTACTTTGTCAGCCCATTCTGTTCTGTTGTCTTCCCCCTTGGAGTGTACTTTGTCAGCCCATTCTCTCCTGTTGGTTTTCCCCTTGGAGTGTACTTTGTGGGCCCATTTTCTCCTATTGGTTTTCCCATTGAAGTGTACTTTGTCAGCCCATTCTTTCCTGATGTTTTTCCCCTTGGAGTGTACTTTGTCAGCCCATTCTCTCCTGTTGGTATTCCCCTTGGAGTGTACTTTGTCAGCCCATTCTCTGCTGTTGTTTTTCCCCTTGGAGTGTACTTTGTCAGCCCATTCTGTCCTTTTGTCTTTCCCCTTGGAGTGTACTTTGTCAGCCCATTCTCTGCTGTTGTTTTTCACCTTGGAGTGTACTTTGTCAGCCCATTCTCTGCTGTTGTTTTTCCCCTTGGAGTGTACTTTCAGCCCATTTTATCCTATTGGTTTTCCCCTTGGAGTGTACTTTGTCAGCCCACTCTCATGTTGGTTTTCCATGTGGAGTGTACTTAATTAGCCTATTCTCTCCTGTTGTTTTTCCTCTTGGAGTGTACTTTGTCAGCCCATTCTCTCCTGTTGGTTTTCACCTTGGAGTGTACTTTGTCAGTCCATTCTCTCCTGTTTGTCTTCCCATTGGAGTGCACATTGTCAGCACATTCTCCCATGTTGTTGTTCCCCTTGGAGTGTATTTGTCAGCCCATTCTCTCCTATTGGTTTTCCCCTTGGAGTGTGCTTTGTCAGCCCATTCTCTCCTGTTGGTTTTCCCCTTGGAGTGTACTTTGTCAGCCCATTCTCTCCTGTTTGTTTTCACCTTGGATTGTACTTTGTCAGTCCGTTCTTTCCTGTTATTCTTCCCCTTGTAGTGTACTTTGTCAGTCCATTCTCTCCTGCTGGTTTTCCCTTTGGAGTTTACTTTATCAGCCCATTCTCTCCTGTTGGTTTTCCCCTTGGAGTGTACTTTGTTAGCCCTTTCTCTCCTGTTGGTTTTCCCCTTGGAGTGTACTGCTCATTCTCTCTTGTTGCTGTTCCCCTTGGAGTGTACTTGGTTTCCCCTTGAAGTGTACTTTTTCCGCCCATTCTCCCCTGTTGGGTTTCACCTTGTGGTGTACTTTGTCAGCCCATTCTCTCCTAGTGGTTTGCCTCGTGGAGTGTACTTTGTCAGCCCATTGTCTCCTGTTTGTCTTCCCATTGGAGTTTGTTATCGTCAGCCCATTCTCCCGTGTTGTTGTTCCCCTTGGAGTGTATTTGTCAACCCATTCTCTCCTGTTGGTTTTCCCCTTGGAGTGTACATTGTCAGCCCATTCTCACGTGTTGTTGTTCCCCTTGTAGTGTACTTTGTCAGCCCATTCTCTCCTGTTGAATTTCCCCTTGTAATGTACTTTGTCACCTCATTCTCTCATGTTAGTTTGCCCATTGGAGTGTTCTTTGTCAGCCCATTTTCCCCTTTTGGTTTGCGCCTTGGAATGTACTTTGTCACCCCATTCTCTCCTGTTGGTTTTCCCCTTGGAGTGTACTTTGTCAGCCCATTCTCTCCTGTTGGTTTTCCCCTTGGAGTGTACTTTGTCATCCCATTCTCTCCTGTTGGTTTTCTCCTTGTAGTGTGCTTTGTCAGCCCATTCTCTCCCGTTGGTTTTCCCCTTGGAGTGTACTTTGTCAGCTCATTCTCTCCTGTTGGTTTGCCCCTTGGAGTGTACTTTTTCAGCCCATTTTCCCCTTTTGTTTTTCCCCTTGGAGTGTACTTTGTCAGCCCATTCTTTCCTGTTGGTTTTCCCTTTGGACTGTACTTTGTCAGACCATTCTCTCATTTTTCCCCTTGGAGTATACTTTGTCAGCCCATTCTCTACTGTTGGGTTTCCCCTTGGAGTGTACTTTGTCAGCCCTGTGTCTCCTGTTGGTTTTCCCCTTGGAGTGTACTTTGTCGGCGCATTTTCTCCTGTTGTTTTTCCCCTTGGAGTATACTTTGTCAGCCCATTCTCTCCCATTGGTTATCCCATTGGAGTGTACTTTGTCAGCACATTTTCTCCTGTTGGTTTTCCCCTTGAAGTGTACTTTGTCAGCACATTTTCTCCTGTTGTTTTTCCCCTTGGCGTATACTTTGTCAGCCCATTCTCTCCTGTTGGTTTTCCCCTTGGAGTGTACATTGTCAGCCCTTTCTCTCCTGTTGGTTTTCCCTCAGCAGTGTACTTTTTCAGCCCATTCCCTCCTGTAGGTTTTCACCTTGGAGTGTACTTTGTCAGGTTATTGTCTCTGGTTGGTTTTCCACTTGGAGTGTACTTTGTCACCCCATTCTCTCCTGTTGTTTTTCCCCTTGTAATGTACTTTGTCAGCCCATTACTTCCTGTTGGTTTTCCCCTTGGAGTGTACTTTGTCAACCAATTCTCTCTTGCTGGTTTTCCCCTTTGAGTATACTTTGTCAGCCCATTCTCTCCTATTGGTTTTCCCGTTGGAGTGTACTTTGTCAGCCCATTCTCTCCTGTTGTTTTTCCCCTTGGAGTATACTTTGTCAGCACATTTTCTCCTGTTGGTTTTCCCCTTGAAGTGTACTTTGGCAGCACATTTTCTCCTGTTGTTTTCCCTTGATGATACTTTGTCAGCCCATTCTCTCCTGTTGGTTTTCCCCTTGGAGTGTACATTGTCAGCCCTTTCTCTCCTGTTGGTTTTCCCTCAGCAGTGTACTTTTTCAGCCCATTCCCTCCTGTAGGTTTTCACCTTGGAGTGTACTTTGTCAGGTTATTGTCTCTGGTTGGTTTTCCACTTGGAGTGTACTTTGTCACCCCATTCTGTCCTGTTTTTCCCCTTGGCGTGTACTTTGCCAGCCCATTCTCTCCTGTTGATTTTCCCCTTGGAGTGTACTTTGTCAGCCCATTGCCTCCTGTTGGTTTTCCCTTTGGAGTGTACTTTTTTCAGCCCATTCACTCCGGTTGTTGTTCCCCTTGGAGTGTACTTTGTCAGCCCATTCTCTCCTGTGTCTTTCCCCTTGGAGTGTACTTTGTCAGCCCATTTTCTCCTGTTGGGTTTCAGCTTGTACTGTACTTTGTCATCCCATTCTCTCCTGTTGTTTTCTCCCCTTGGAGTGTACCTTGTCAGCCTATTTGTCTCCTGGTGGTTTCCCCCTTGGAGTGCACTTTTTCAGCCCATTCTCTCCTGTTGTTGTTCCCCTTGAAGTGTACCTTGTAAACCCATTCTCTCCTGTTGGTTTCCCCCTTGTAGTGTACTTTGTCAGCCCATTCTTTGCTGTTGGTTTTCCCCTTGGAGTGTACTTTGTCAGCCCATTCTATCCTATTGGTTTTCCCCTTGGAGTGTACTTTGTCAGCCCATTCTCTCGTGTTGGTTTTCCACTTGGAGTGTGCTTTGTCAGCCTATTCTCTCCTGTTGTTGTTCCCCTTTGGAGTGTACGTTGTCAGCCCATTCTGTGCTGTTCGTTTTCCTCTTGGAGTGTACATTGTCAGCCCATTCTCCCATGCTGTTGTTCGCCTTGGAGTGTACTTTGTTAGCCCATTCTCTCCTGATGGTTTCCACTTGCCATGTACATTCTCAGCCAATTCTCTCCTGTTGTTTGTCCCCTTGGAGTGTACTTTGTCAACCCATTCTCTCCTGTTGGTTTTCCCCTTGCAGTGTACTTTGTCAGGCCATTCTCTCCTGTTGGTTTTCCAGTTGGAGTATGCTTTCTCAGCCTATTCTCTCCTGTTGTTGTTCCCCTTTGGAGTGTACGTTGTCAGCCCATTCTGTGCTGTTTATTTTCCCCTTGTAGTGTACATTGTCAGCCTATTCTCCCATGTTGTTGTTCCCCTTGGAGTATACTTTGTTAGCCCATTCTCTCCTGTTGGTTTTCCTCATGGATTGTACTTTATCAGCCCTATCTCCTGTTGTATTTCCCCTTGGAGTGTACTTTGGCAGCCCATTCTCTCCTGTTGTTTTTCCCCTTGTAATGTACTTTGTCAGCCCATTACTTCCTGTTCGTTTTCCCCTTGGAGTGTACATTGTCATCCCATTCTCTCCTGTTTTTCCCCTTGGAGTGTACTTTGTCAGCCCATTCTCTCCTGTTGGGTTTTCCCTTGGAGTGTACTTTGTCAACCCATTCTCTCCTGTTGGTTTTCCCATTGGAGTGTACTTTGTGGGCCCATTTTCCCATTGGAGTGTACTTTGTCAGCCCATTCTGTCCTGTTGTCTTTCCCCTTGGAGTGTACTTTGTCAGCCCGTTCTCTCCGGTTGTTGTTCCCCTTGGAGTGTACTTTGTCAGCCCATTCTCTCCTGTTGGTTTTCACCTTGTACTGTACTTTATCAGCACATTCTCTGCTGTTGGTTTTCCCTTGGAGTGTCCTTTGTCAGCCCATTTTCTCATGTTGGTTTTTCACTTGGAGTATACTTTGTCAGCCCATTCTGTGCTGTTCATTTTCCTCTTATAGTGTACATTGTCAGCCCATTCTCCCATGTTGTTGTTCCCCTTGGAGTGTACTTTATTAGCCCATTCTGTCCTGTTTGTTTTCCCCTTGGAGTGTGCTTTGTCAGCCCATTCTCTCCTGTTGGTTTACCCCTTGGAGTGTACTTTGTCAGCCCATTCTCTCCTGTTGTTTTTCCCCTTGGAGTGTACTTTGTCAGCACATTCTCTCCTGTTGTTTATCCCCTTGGAGTATACTGTCAGCCAATTCAATCCTGTATTTTTTCCCCTTGTAGTGTACTTTGTCAGTCGAATCTCTCCTGTTGTTGTTTCTCTTGGAGTGTACTTTGTCACCCCATTCTCTGCTGTTGGTTTTCCCGTTGTACTGTACTTTGTCAGCTCATTCTCTCCTGTTGTTTTTCCCATAGTGTTGTATTTTGTCAGCCCATTCTCTCCTATTGGTTTTTCCCTTGGAGTGTACTTTTTCAGCCCATTCTCTCCTGTTGGGTTTCACCTTGGAGTGTAGTTTGTCAGCCTATACTCTCCTGTTTGTTTTCCCCTTGTAGTGTACTTTGTCAACCCATTCTCTCCGGTTGTTGTTCCCCTTGGAGTGTACTTTTTCATCCCATTCTCTCCTGTGTCTTTCCCTTTGGAGTGTACTTTGTCAGCCCATTTTCTCCTGTTGGTTTTCACCTTGTACTGTCGTTTGTCAGCCCATTCTCTCCTGTTGTCTTTCCCCTTGGAGTGTACTTTGTCAGCCCATTCTCTCCGGTTGTTGTTCCCCTTGGAGTGTACTTTGTCAGCCCATTCTCTCCTGTTGGTTTTCACCTTGTGGTGTACTTTGTCAGCCCATTCTCTGCTGTTGGTTTCCCCCTTGGAGTGTACTTTGTCAGCCCATTCTATCCTATTGGTTTTCCCTTGGAGTGTACTTTGTCAGCCCATTGTCTCGTGTTGGTTTTCCACTTGGAGTATACTTTGTCAGCCCATTCTGTGCTGTTGCTTTTCCCCTTGGAGTGTGCTTTGTCAGCTCATTCTCCCGTGTTGTTGTTCCCCTTGGAGTATACTTTGTCATCCCATTCTCTCCTGATTTTTTTCCCCTTGGAGTGTACTTTGTCATCCCATTCTCTCCTGATTTTTTTCCCCTTGGAGTGTACTTTGTCATCCCATTCTCTCCTGATTTTTTTCCCCTTGGAGTGTACTTTGTCAGCCCATTATCTCCTGTTGTTTTTCCAAAAGTGTTGTATTTTGTCAGCCCATTCTCTCCTATTGGTTTTCCCCTTGTAGTGCACTTTGTCAACCCATTCTCTCCTGTTGGTTTTCCCCTTGGAGTGTACTTTGTCAGGCCATTCTGTCCTGTTGGTTTTCCCCTTGGAGTGTACTTTGTCAGCCCATTCTCTCCTGTTGGGTTTCAGCTTGTACTGTACTTTGTCATCCCATTCTCTCCTGTTGATGTTCCCCTTGGAGTGTACTTTGTCAGCCTTTTCTCTCCTGTTGGTTTTTCTTTTGGAGGGTACTTTGTCAACCTATTTTCTCCTGTTATTGTTCCCTTGGAGTGTACTTTGTAAGCTTATTCTCTCCTGTTGTTTTTCCCCTTGGAGTGTACTTTGTCAGCCCATTCTCTCCTATTATTTTTCCCCTTGGAGTGTAGTTTGTCAGCCCATTTTATCCTGTTATTTTTCCCCTTCGAGTGTACTTTGTCAGCCCATTCTCCCCTGATGTTTTTTCCCTTGTACTGTACTTTGTCAGCCCATTTTTTCCTGTTGTGTTTCCCCTTGGAGTGTACTTTGTCATCCCATTCTTTCCTGTTGGGTTTCCCTTTGGACTGTACTTTGTCAGACCATTCTCTCATTTTTCCCCATTGGGGTGTACTTTGTCAGCCCATTCTCTACTGTTGGTTTTCCCCTTGGAGTGTACTTTGTCGGGGCATTTTCTCCTGTTGTTTTTCCTTTTGGAGTGCACTTTGTCAGCCGATTCTCTCCCGTTGGTTATCCCATTGGAGTGTACTTTGTCAGCCCATTCTCACCTGATGGTTTTCACCTTGGAGTATTCTTTGTCAGCTTATTCTCTCCTGTTGGTTTTCCCCTTGGAGTGTACTTTGTCAGCACATTTTCTCCTGTTGTTTTTCCCGTTGGCGTATACTTTGCCAGCCCATTCTCTGCTGTTGTTTTTTCCCTTGGAGTGTACTTTGTCAGCCCTTTCTCTCCTTTTGGTTTTCTCTTAGCAGTGTACTTTTTCAGCCTATTCTCTCCTGTAGGTTTTCACCTTGGAGTGTACTTTGTCAGGTTATTGTCTCTGGTTGGGTTTCCACTTGGAGTGTACTTTGTCAGCCCATTCTCTCCTGTTGTTTTTCCCCTTGGCGTGTACTTTGTCAGCCCATTCTCTCCTGTTGTTTTTCTCCTTGTAGTCTACTTTGCCAGCCCATTCTCTCCTGTTGGTTTTCCACTTGGACTGTACTTTGTCAGCCCATTCTCTCCTGTTGGTTTTCCCCTTGGAGTGTGCTTTGTCAGCCCATTCCCTCCTGTTGGTTTTCCCTTTGGAGTGTACTTTTTTCAGCCCATTCACTCCGGTTGTTGTTCCCCTTGGCGTGTACTTTGTCAGCCCATTCTCTCCTGTGTCTTACCCTTGGAGTGTACTTTGTCAGCCCATTTTCTCCTGTTGGGTTTCAGCTTGTACTGTACTTTGTCATCCCATTCTCTCCTGTTGTTTTCTCCCCTTGGAGTGTACCTTGTCAGCCTATTCGTTTCCTGGTGGTTTTCCCCTTGGAGTGTACTTTGTCAGCCCATTCTCTCCTGTTTATTTTTCCCCTTGGCGTGTACTTTGTCAGCCCATTCTCTCCTGTTGTTTTTCCCCTTGGAGTCTACTTTGCCAGCCCATTCTCTCCTGTTGGTTTTCCACTTGGAGTGTACTTTGTCAGCCCATTCTCTCCTGTTGGTTTTCCCCTTGTAGTGTACTTTGTCAGCCCATTCTTTGCTGTTGGTTTTCCCCTTGGAGTGTACTTTGTCAGCCCATTCTATCCTATTGGTTTTCCCCTTGGAGTGTACTTTGTCAAGCCCCTTCTGTCGTATTGGTTTTCCACTTGGAGTGTGCTTTGTCAGCCTATTCTCTCCTGTTTTGTTCCACTTTGGAGTTCACGTTGTCAGCCCATTCTGTGCTGTTTGTTTTCTCCTTGGAGTGTGCATTGTTAGCCCATTCTCCCATGTTGTTGTTCCCCTTGCAGTGTACGTTGTTAGCCCATTCTCTCCTGATGGTTTCCACTTGCCGTGTACTTTCTCAGCCAATTCTCTCCTGTTGTTTGTCCCCTTGTAGTGTACTTTGTCAGCCTATTCTCTCCTGCTGGTTTTCCTCTTGGAGTGTACTTTGTCAACCCATTCTCTCCTGTTGGTTTTCCCCTTGCAGTGTACTTTGTCAGCCCATTCTCTCGTGTTGGTTTTCCACTTGGAGTATGCTTTGTCAGTCTATTCTCTCCTGTTGTTGTTCCCCTTTGGAGTGTACATTGTCAGACCATTCTGTGCTGTTTATTTTCCCCTTGGCGTGTACATTGTCAGCCCATTCTCCCGTGTTGTTCCCCTTGGAGTATACTTTGTTAGCCCATTCTCTCCTGTTGGTTTTCCCCATGGAGTGGACTTTATCAGCCCTATCCCTCCTGTTGTATTTCCCCTTGGAGTGTACTTTGGCAGCCCATTCTCTCCTGTTGTTTTTCCCCTTGTAATGTACTTTGTCAGCCCATTACTTCCTGTTGGTTTTCCCCTTGGAGTGTACTTTGTCAACCAATTCTCTCTTGCTGGTTTTCCCCTTTGAGTATACTTCGTCAGCCCATTCTCTCCTATTGGTTTTCCCGTTGGAGTGTACTTTGTCAGCCCATTCTGTCCTGTTATCTTTCCCCTTGGAGTGTACTTTCTCAGCCCATTCTCTCCTGTTGGGGTTCCGGCGTGTAGATCGCGAGACAAATGCCCGCAAGCTACATCGCCAAAACTAGAAGGCCGCAGCACCGCTAGACCATAGAGCAGTGCTGCCGAATGAAAGACCCGCTGTGGTAACCTATGGCGTTAGGAAAACTGACAAACGCAGACGGCTCCTAAAGTGTAAACGCAGGCTGTCAAGTGACAGTGTACACTGCCGGCACCGGGAAAGTGATCAAAAAGACAAATGGCACATCGGTAGTGCTACACAAGTGAAGCAAACACGTACACAACAGTATCACTTACCTTCACAGCCCCTGTTGAACACAAAAACACAGCAAATGGTCCTAAAGAAGCAGGAAGTAAAATCCACATTACGAAACATACAACACAGCACAGCTAACCCTGAGAACTGGTGCATACAACACTAAGTCATGTGTCAGGCTAAGACCTTAAATGGATATACATTTTAGTTGCAGACTCAATACCCCACACACAGTACAGCCTAATGAAACACCAGTCTGTGCACTTGGAGGAATCATGTCACAGCAGGAGGGCTTTAACATAGGACCAACTCACATGAGAGGCATGCCTGCAACAAACAGTACCTGTCCTGGTAGAGCCCCTGGGTGCAGTGTTAGGTGGGAACATGCCAACCTGGTCAAGCATGGACTTCTAACCCAGTAGCAGGACATACAGTAGCATTAACCCACCACCCACACCATGGTAGTGTATGTCCTACAGGTGTAACCAAACCCATCCATTTGTCCCTGCAATAGAGATGTACACAAGTACACAGTCCCATGTAGGCAGACAAGGGTGCAACACACAGGTACCTCCCTATGTAACTTATGCCACTGAAACTGAGACTGGGCCCAACACCCTGACTGGCCAGCAGCAACAACTGGGAGTTAAAGGGGGCTGGTGCAGTACAGTGAGAATCTGTGCTGCAACTAGGCTTTGTAGACACCTACCAGAGTACAAGCATAAGGCAACACCAGGGTTGTGTTAACTGCAAACAGTGACACTATAGTGGAGAGGCAGTCAGAGATGGGTGGAGTGCACACAGCTGTACAGGGCCACTGTGACAAACAGTGATACTACACACGGTACAAGACAAGGTATTGTACAGCGAGTAACCCACCGTCTGGAAGGGACTTGCTCCACGGCTGGTTGTATATCCCATTCCCAGCTAGCCTGGCTGAAATGGATACTGAGAGGCCTTCAACAAGTGCTGCTACCATCCTGGAATCTATGTATCTGCATAGCCCTGGTCTGCTTGGCAACAGATACAGCACAGTGCCCAGCCAACGTGGTAAACCAATGCTGGTGGTTGAGGGGTACCTCTACCATTTGAAACATGAAGCACCACCGAAACGGTACTGGGCATGTATCGAGTGGAGAGTAAAGGCATGCAGAGGATGTGCCATCACTGTACGCCAGGAAGAGGGGGAAGAACTGCTGAAATCACTGCCACACCAGCATGGCCCAGATGCAACAATGGCCCACGTGGCTACACTGCGAGCAGAACTGCGGCAGAGGGCGGTAACCGGTAATGAATTGCCAAGCTTGGTAATGCAGAGTGTCCTAGGCACAGCAGATGACAACGTACTACAGGAGATGCCTTGTCGTGCAACACTTCGGCGAAGCATAACCAGGGTACGGCAGCAGGCAAGCCCATCCATGGCAACACCTCCAGCAACACTTGCGGATATTGATGTCAGCCAGTATCCACTCCGTAGTGGCAGCTTCATCCTCCGTAGAAGGTCAGATATGGATGGGACAGATTCCTTGGTTCTACTTACTACTACACAGAATGTGACAGATTTGTGGAGATCTGACATCATTCTTGGAGATGGCACCTTCCCCACACAGGCTGATATATGTCGCCAGCTATATACATTACATGGATGCATTGGCACCCCCACCTCAACAAGGATTGTACCCCTGGTGTACTGTCTCATGACACAGAAGTCAGAGTCTGCATACACCGCTTTGTGGGAAGTACTGAAGGGTATGGCTGCTGATCAGGGATGCATTTTGTCTCCACAGTATATTATGACCGATTTTGAGAAGGCAGCAATACGTGCCAGCCGGAAGGCATTCCCTAGGAGTATTCTGAAGGGATGCCTATTCCATTTTGCACAGATAATATGGCGTCAGATCCAGCATCATCACCTTGTCACCCTCTATGGCACGGACACTGCATTCTCAATTGCCATCCGCAAGCTAATAGCGCTGGCATTTCTACCATTGGATGATGTTGTCCCTGCATTTCTGGACATTGTGGCTTCCTTACCGGAATGTGCTCAGCCAATTGGTGTTTTTCTAGACCATCATTATGTACGAGGCCAACCACGCAAGTATGCATCCCGCTGTTCAGCACAGACACGAATGCCATCGTCATACCCTTTGCAGTTTTGGAATGTGTCTGATGTCTCAGAAATGGACTTCCACGGACTAACAACCAGGTGGAGGTGTGGCATCGTCGGCTGAAGGTATTACTGGGACGCCCTACTGTACAGCTAGCAGACCTTCTGTGTGTTCTGCAGCAGGAGCAGAACCTGACTGATACCCGAAGTGAATCTCTTCTGAGGGGGATGCCTGTAACACCGCGTAGGAAGGCTATTGTAGTAAGGGAGCGTCGCCTAAAGCACATCTTACAACATAAGTGTGACTACAGTGATGTGCAGGATTTCCTCCATGCTGTGGCACATTTCTACAAGTTGTGATACTGTTTGAGTTTAGTACGCACCAAGCACTACACACATCACATTGCATATTCAATTAATAAAGGCTTTGCCCACAGCACACAGGTTCCATGGTACCACTTTCATGCCCATGTGGCATGCTATGCCAGCCACATGTTCCACTGACAGTTGCACATGGTGGCTTCTAAGGGGGTGCACAGTGTATCAATGAGGGGGTTTGTATGTGCCACCTGTGGTTAGGGTAGGGGTTTCCTCAATTCTGACAGGGAATTGTCCACAGTCATTTGTCACTGCAGCTAATTTGTCATCCTGCCATGTGTCCACATCCAGCTGTCTCACAGGTGGATGTCGCACCGCCTAGGTGCCTGAATCCCTCCTGTTGGTTTTCTCCTGGCAGTGTACTTTCTCAGCCCATTCTCTAGTGTTGGTTTTCACCTTGGAGTGTACTTTGTCATCCCATTCTCTCCTGTTGGTTTTCCCCTTGTAGTGTACTTTGTTAGCCCATTCTCTCCTGTTGGTTTTCCCCTTGTGGTGTACTTTGTTAGCCCATTCTCTCCTGTTGGTTTTCCCCTTGGAGTGTACTTTCTCAACCAATTCTCTCTTGCTGGTTTTCCCCTTTGAGTATACTTTGTCAGCCCATTCTCTCCTATTGGTTTTCCCGTTGGAGTGTACTTTGTCAGCCCATTCCATCCTATTGGTTTTCCCTTGGAGTGTCCTTTGTCAGCCCATTGTCTCGTGTTGGTTTTCCACTTGGAGTATACTTTGTCAGCCCATTCTGTGCTGTTCATTTTCTCTTGGAGTGTACATTGTCAGCCCATTCTCCCTTGTTTTTGTTCCCCTTGGAGTGTACTTTGTTAGCCCATTCTCTCCTGTTGTTTTTCCTCTTGGAGTGTACTGTCAGCCAATTCTCTCCTGTATTTTTTTCCCCTTGTAGTGTACTTTGTCAGCCGAATCTCTCTTGTTGTTGTTCCTCTTGGAGTGTACTTTGTCACCCCATTCTCTGCTGTTGGTTTTCCCGTTGTACTGTACTTTGTCAGCTCATTCTCTCCTATTGGTTTTCCCCTTGGAGTGTACTTTGTCGGCTCGTTTTCTCCTATTGGTTTTCCCCTTGGAGTGTACTTTGTCAGCCCATTCTCTCCTGTTGTTCTTTCCCTTGTAGTGTACTTTGTCAACCTATTCTCTCCTGTTGGTTTTCCCATTGGAATGTACTTTCTCATCCCATTCTCTCCTACTGGTTTTTTCCCTTGGAGTGTACTTTTTCAGCCCTTTTCTCCTGTTTGTTTTCCCCTTGTAGTGTACTGTGTCAACCCATTCTCTCCGGTTGTTGTTCCCCTTGGAGTGTACTTTGTCAGCCCATTCTCTCCTGTTGGTTTTCACCTTGTACTGTACTTTGTCAGCCCATTGTCTCGTGTTGGTTTTCCACTTGGAGTATACTTTGTCAGCCCATTCTCTCCTGTTGCTTTTCCCTTTGGAGTGTGTTTTGTCAGCCCCTTCTCTCCTGTTGGCTTTCTCCTTGTTTTGTACTTTGTTAGCCCATTCTCTCCTGTTTTTTCCCCTTGGAGTGTACTTTGTCAGCACATTCTCTCCTGTTGTTTTTCCCCTTGGAGTGTACTGTCAGCCAATTCTCTCCTGTATTTTTTCCCCTTGTAGTTTACTTTGTCAGCCAAATCTCTCCTGTTGTTTTTCCCCTTGGAGTGTACTTTGTCAGCCCATTCTCTGATGTAGGTTTTCCCCTTGGACTGTACTTTGTCATCCCATTCTCTCCTGTTGGTTTTCCCTTTGGAGTGTACTTTGTCAGTCCATTCTCTCCTGTTGTTTTTTCCCTTGGAGTGTACTTTGTCAGCCCATTCTCTCCTGTTGGGTTTCAGCTGGTACTGTACTTTGTCATCCCATTCTCTCCTGTTGATGTTCCCCTTGGAGTGTACTTTGTCAGCCTTTTCTCTCCTGTTGGTTTTTCTTTTGGAGGGTACTTTGTCAACCTATTTTCTCCTGTTCTTTTTCCCCTTGTACTTTACTTTGTAAGCTTATTCTCTCCTGTTGGTTTTCCCCTTGGAGTGTTCTTTGTCAGCCCATTGTCCCCTGTTATTTTTCCCCTTGGAGTGTACTTTGTCAGCCCATTTTATCTTGTTTTTCCCCTTCGAGTGTACTTTGTCAGCCCATTCTCTCCTGATGTTTTTTCCCTTGTACTGTACTTTGTCAGCCCATTTTGTCCTGTTGTTTTCCCCTTGGAGTGTACTTTGTCAGCCCATTCTCTCCTGATGTTTTTTTCCCTTGTACTGCACTTTGTCAGCCATTTTTTCCTGTTGGTTTTCCCCTTGGAGTGTACTTTGTCAGCCCATTCTCCCCTGTTGTTTTTTTCCCTTGTACTGTACTTTGTCAGCCCATTTTGTCCTGTTGTTTTCCCCTTGGAGTGTACTTTGTCAGCCCATTCTCTCCTGATGTTTTTTTCCCTTGTACTGCACTTTGTCAGCCCATTTTTTCCTGTGGGTTTTCCCCTTGGAGTGTACTTTGTCAGCCCATTCTCTCCTGTTGTTTTTTTCCCTTGTACTGTACTTTGTCAGCCCATTTTCTTCTGTTGTTTTTCCCAGTGTTGCACAGGAATTGCTGCATCACTTTACATCTTGTCAGCTGTTTATGTTGTTTTTTAGTCTTAACGTTCAATTCATATTTCAGTTGTTTTTCTTATGTAGCACTGCTTACGATATTTACATATGTAATGCATGAATGCACAGTCAAGGACGCTAAGGTTAATAAACTGATTAATGAACAAAATGGAGTGTTTGTGTGTTTGTGTCAGTGTTTCACTGTCTCTTTGCTTGGTAGTTCATACATCTTCTGCCTCACCTGTGCTCAGTACTGGGTTATGTGTCTATGGATATGGAACTGAAAATTATGAGTGGCCTATTTAGTGTTTCAATTACACAGGATTTCAGACTAAAGTGGAAATAGAAATGGCAGGGCCTATTCCATACATGTGTGCCTGGAGCTTCAGCCCCGTCACTCCCACCTTGTTTACTTACATATTTAGATTTGTTTACTCGGAAAGTCCGACTGGGAATTAAAACCCTCTTTTCAATGGATACCCATGGAGAAAAGCTCCATGGTTAAATATACAAAGTTATTATGACAATGTGCAAAACATCTATTAAAGCAAAAACATTTATATGTTTATAACAGAGATATCTCAAGGTTTAAACAATGACTTAACTGCACTACGCAATACACATGCACATACATTAAAGTAAGTCTTTTATTCCAAATTAATAGACAGTTTGGTGGTTGCAGTGAACAATACAGTTACTTTAAAGGGAGTTTTTTTACATGATAAATTTACTTAACTGCAGACTGGGAAGTGAAATGTCAGTAGTTGTATATGTGCATGTACACACACATACGCATATAATTTATTTCTCCAATATACGCGCATATTCATATGTTTCTATACATGCATGTAAGATTTGTTGCTTCTGTACATACAGTTTAAGATATGGGCAGTGCAGTGGCACAACAGACAACATGTATGTATATAAAGTTATTATGCACAATGCTGTTCTCTAGCTATTCTGTCTATATTAACAGGTTAAGACAGTAATTCAGCTCTCTAAATCATTTAGTCTCTTATAATTCACAGATTATTTTGCATAAGAATCTAGTAGAGCACAGGGACAAGTGCTCAAAACTAAGCAACCTTGCAGAAAGCAGTTCTTAGGTACTGCTCAAGCACAGAAATAAATCACTAAATCAGATTGTACAAGCATGGGTTGTACAGTGGGACATCATTCAATGAGCACCAAGAAACCCAGTCCAATGAAGGTCTTAGGCCTCAGAGTGATCAGTGGGTGCTGCTATTTTCTGGAGGTCATGTCTGGCCTAGAAAACCTATCACTTACCACTGAAAGTACTGTGGAGAGACAGTTGTCAGAGCCTGTATGAGTCTGCTTGATTATTTCCAGAATGGAGAATTCTAAAATCAACTATTTCCTGAAGTACAGGCAATGGAAGCTTGAAAGCTGAAATCCTTGCCCCTCCCATTGAGCCAAGGCTGAAATCCTTACCCCCCCCCCCCACACACACACACACACACACACACACACTTTGAGCCAGCTAAGGCCTATACACTCAAAAAATCCTTTATTGATGTACAGCCTTATAAAGCCAGAAGAAAAATCTGAACCAGGTCATGGAAAAGTAGTGACAGACCATGTTTTACGTAGCCATCCTTTGAATCCATGGCAATTTTTCTCTCAAAATTGGCCTTAGCTGATTTTATGAGTGCTCGTATTTTTTTACTAATAATGATCAGGGGTGACTTCCCTTTTATGGATTTTGTTCTATCATGTAATAGCTTTCTCCTCTTATTGTAAAGTTTGTTAATGGCTGGGGTCCACCAGACTGGACGTTTGCCCTTTGTGGAAAGAGTCTTGGTTTTATTTGGGATTGCCTGATCCATGCAGTCCTGGAGGTGTTCATAGAAGGCATTTGTAAGGGCTTCCGCAGCTTGGGTTGTGGTTTCCACTGGCTCAGGGGCCTTGAAGGATACCACACCAGTCTTGAGTAGTGTGAAGTTTGCTTTAGAGAAGTTCTTCACTGTGGTCTTTTTGTTTGGGGTGGGGCGGGATGTGGATTTCCAGTGAGATTAGTTTATGATCAGATCTCACCAATGAGGGATATCGTTGCCGTGTGCAGGATTTTGTCCCCATGTTTGTGATAATGAGATCTAGTATATTTTCTCCTCTCATGGGAACAGTGACTAGCTGTTCCATGGCATTTGAATTTATGAACTCCAGGAACCGTTGGGCTAGAAAGTTAGGGCTTGAGCAATGTTCCCAGTCTATATTCGGGTAGTTGAAGTCACCCAATATGATGGTGTTTGGAGATACATTTATACCCTCCAGTGTCTTCAGGAAGGCTGTGTGGGGTTCCTGAGTTTGAGAGGGTGGCCTGTAGCATGCTACAATTTGTAGAGCAGTTTTGCCTATGGTTAGTTGCACCTGGATGGTTTCCAAGCTTGCATTGCCACCAACCTGGAGGTGTGGGTATCCTTTATGAATATGGATACACCCCCTCCTTTTGTGGTGTGGTCCGGGTTTTGGGGCCAGAACGCATGATATGAGGTAAAACCTAATAGTGCCAGGATGCTCTCAGTAGCCTTGAACCAGGTTTTAGTTACAGCACAGACATCGATGTTCTCCATACTGAGAAGGGCCTCGAGTGCATGCATTTTGAGATTTAGACTTCTGGCATTGAGCAGCATTACCCTCAGTTTCTTCCCATTTTTGTTTTCTAGGGTGGTAGGTTTAGAATTTGAGCCTTGCCTAAAAAGGCACTATGGGGTGGCAAGAGCCTTAGCCAATATCCGAATCCCAGGGTGACAGGTGCAAGCCGTCCCTTGTGAAGCAGCGTGGCTTGTCAAGCATGTCATCCCAGGCAGACAGACACTGGATCCCCTTTGAATGACACCAGACATTAAGCCAATTGTTAAAGCTGATCATCTTGTCTCTATATTGTGGCATCATTCTTGGTGAAGGAAGGATACTGCTCAGGGTCAGGGTCATACCTGCCTGGGCTACATAATCAGAGAGCTCCTCTATGTCTCTTTTCATGTAGTCCAGGGAGGTACATCTCAGGTCGTTCACACCAGCATGGACAATGACTGTGTCATTTGTACTTGCCGTGGAGTGACCCGAGTGCTTGTGTTATGTGGCGGATTCTAGCGCCCGATAGGCAGCTTACTGTGACCCTTTCCTTGTTCAGCCTGGTGAGTGGGACGTCAGTGTGTCTGACTATGGAGTCACCTATGACAAGTATGTTTGGTGTTGTATTTGGCCTTAAGGGCTTTGACTGCTTTGCACACTGATTTTGTGGTTTATGTGTTGCTTGTGGGGTGTCTTGAGGTAGCAGTTGTTTGGGTGTCTGCTTTGGAGGCCTCTGCTGTTTAGGTAAATTTTTGCTCAGAGCCTCCGAGTATGTCTTTGTGTGTTTATGTGTTTGTTTCAGTGGTGTGGTAGCATTATGTGAGGCTGGTTTTGTGGTGTGTGTAGTTGCCTTCTCCTCCTGTCTGGTCTTGCCAGTCCTGAGTTGAGAGAGCTCAGCCTCCAGTTTGGCTAAATAGCTGCATCTCTCAAGTATTTGTGTTATGTGGGAGGAGGAGAGGGTTATCTGTGTACATGAGGCAGTTATAACATTGCCTCAAGATTCCCAGATTCACCAGCTGGACCAGAGAGGAGATTGACAACTGACCTTTGGACATGCTAGAATAATATTGGGAATTCCTTAATAATTGAAAACCAGGGCCAGTGGGGAGTGAGGGTGTAGTGCTTTTAATTTTTAGTGCTGACTTATATAATTGCTTTAGTGAGCAAGTGCCAGGTAACTTGAGTGCAATGTGTTACAAGTAACTAAATGCAAAAACGACAAACAGTAACTTTCTTTCAAGTGGAACAAGGAAATAAGTACAGTAAGCAATGCAGATATCACTAGTGATCCACAGAAGCGCTGAGAAGCCACGTATTAGGTGGAATTAGCGTTCCAGGGAAATAACAAGCAAACAAACAACAAGCATATAAACAAAGCTAGATTCAGCAAGCCTGGATCTAGTCTATGCTACAGCAAACAAGGTGTACCAATTTCAGTAAGATACAGTTCAAATATTCAGGCACTATAAACCTTTAACCAGAAATTCCCAGCTCAGAAGGGCAGAGTCCAGCCTCTTCTCCCACAAGAGTGCAGACCATGAACCTTCTTAATGTAAAATAACTGGCCTGAAGCCCAAGTGCTTAAACCAGAACTAATACACTTGGAGACTAGGCTCTCAATCAGCAGTTCCCAACTTAGAAGGATGAAAGCTACCTGTCCTGCCACCACAGTGCTTGCCACAAACCTTCCTAATGTAAAACAACTGGTCTGAAGCCCAAGTGCTTAATCCAAAAGACTTAGAATGATAGCTACACTTTAATCAAGTTACAACCAAGCAGTAATAAATACAATTGAATACTTTAGAGAATGTCTAGATTAGTGCTCAAGTTACACAAACAAAGCTAGATCCAGCAGGCCCAAATCCAGTCTATGCCACAGCAAACAAGGCGCACCAACTTCAGTAAGAAGCAGTTTAGATATGCATGCACTAGAAGCCTTTAACCAGAAATTCCCAGCTCAGAAGGGCAGAGTCCAGCCTCTCCTCCCACAAGAGTGCAGACCACGAACCCTCTTAATGTAAAATAACTGGCCTGAAAGCCCAAGTGCTTAAACCAGAATTAATACACTTTTAGAATAACAGACACTGAGCCCTCAATCAGCAGTTCCCAACCTAGAAGGATGTAAGCTACCTGTTCTGCCACAACAGTGCAGACCACAAACCCTCTCAGTGCAAAACAACTGGTCCGAAGCCCAAGTGTTTAAACCAAAAGGCTTAGAATGAGTTACACCAAGCAGTAATAAATACAACTGAGTATTTTTAAGATGATGCAAAAGTAAAATGAAGTGGGTAGAAACACAAGTACAGTAAAAGCAGATGAAATGTTTTTTTTTTTTTTTAATCTGAACAAGTGCTGAGATCAAAGAAACAGATTTGAGTGCTGAAACTAGAAAACTGGATAGTTATAAGAAAAAAAAAACAAGCTAGAAGGCTTCCCTCAAACACAGAAGGCCTTGGGGACTCAGAAGCCTACAAATAGTCTATACCACTTAACAGGAAAGGCAGGAAATAAGCTTTATTTTTTTTTTGTCTGTTTCCCAGATGCTCTCTTTGTACACAGTAGGAGTGCCTGAAATCAGAATATGATCTCACTGCACTCAGTTGAGTGAGCAAATGAGATGGGCCCAGAGGCAGGCTGAGGGGCGGGCAGTTTCAAGGCCACTAAGATTAACACCAAAACAAAAACAGGGAAGTTGGGTGGGAATAACTGAAGAGCAGAGTTAAAACTGCCAGTTCAGTTCAGTGCAGATAAAGGTACTTAAATTCTCTTATACATCCAGTTGAATATAACCAAGTTCTTAGCCGGCCAAAGCTGAGGTTTTTAAGCAGAAAATATGTCACACTGTACCACTTAAATAGGCAAGGACAGGAAATCAAAGAATGTGGCTACACCCACACCTGTAATTACTAGCAAATAACAAACAGCAGAGTTAAAACTGCCAGTTCAGTTAAATATTCCTTCAACACAGTTTAAATCAAATTAAATACTGTATTTTTTTTAAAAAAAGTGCAGATAAAGGTACTTAAATTCTCTTATACGTCCAGTTGAATATAGGAAGATTATTCTCCTACTATTTGATAGTTGATGAACCAGAGAAGCATGGGTCTGATGCAGGGATCAGTAAAAAAAAAAAAAGAAGATAAGGTCTGCAGGATCAATATTTTTTATACATCTGTTAACTGGGTAACCCATTTGGCCACTTGGCCCTTTTCTGGGGTGACCCAGGAGCACTGTCTGGTTAAGTGACTTGTTCAGAGTCGTACAAGTGGCAAAAGAAGCTGGAAGGAATCAAACCATGTGCCATGGACAACAGCAAGTAACTTGATATCAGTTAGCCTTAATCCACTATGTTAACTGAATTGTCAGCCCTGAATTTATAGATTTCAGAGTGAGCATGCCACATTCTAAGAGAGACTTGTGAGAAATATGCGAATCTCGAACAGGATAGCCACTTCTGTAGGTTATCACCGCTTTGAGGACTGTATCACCTTATTTCTCATGTGCATAAGAAGAGTTAGTCAGACAGTTGTTGGTAACATATGCATTTAACAAAACAGTGTAAGAAACTTCTCTGTGTGGAAGATTTTCAGTCCATATATTTCTAGTTAATCACTGTATATAATCAGATCAGACAATAGTAGTAGAAGTAGCGAACGTAAACTCGTCAAGTCAAAAAGTAATAATAGAAAATATATAATTCTACAGCATTACTAAGTATTCAAAAGTAATCCAAGCCAAGCAGGCAGTCTGTTTCCAGTCGAAAATCCTTTATTAATTACACAGACAAGCGATCCAAGTAAAACAAAAATAGAGTAATAATTTCCTCACAAGCTTTCTAAATATATATATACTTTTTATCAGGCATGGGAGTGGTTTATTGTACTTTGTCAGCCCATTCTCTGATGTAGGTTTTCCCCTTGGACTGTACTTTGTCATCCCATTCTCTCCTGTTGGTTTTCCCTTTGGAGTGTAATTTGTCAGCCCATTCTCTCCTGATGATTTTCCCCTTGGAAAAGTGTTATTGGTACACATGTTAAATTCACATCCATCCCTTCCCCCATCAGTGTGACATTCGAGCTGGTCCTGCCCTGCCTAGTAGCTGTCATAATAATATATAGTCCTAATGTACTTTAATGGTACATCTTATTTAACCAAATTATTAAGTAGATTATTAAGTCTGTGATTTTATATACAAGGCAATATACTACATGGCTGGAAATATACCTTAGTTCATTTTGCGATCAAAAAATATATATAAATATATACATATATATTTTGCATGTAAAAATCAGTTTCTACTTTCATAACCTATTGTTAACAAAGATCGCTTTCGTCCTTCTAGACTTCTTCAGGTCTGTGTACAAGAACCCTAAAAACCTATATAATTGTATAATTAGTTAGTATTGTTATTACCATCATTTTGAATAAAGTTGAAAAAAAAAATATATATATATATATGTATGATGATGGAAACAAAATATATACTTAAATTTCAAATGATTTAAAATGGTATTTAAAACCAATTTGTAGAAAAAAATAAAATAAAATTCAATTAGTCATGTAAACAATGTGGCAATTTTCTAAGTTCCAGTGCACTTTTAATTGAACAGTAGTAGTTTAGTCCAGGCTTTCTAAAAGAGTTTAGCTTTAATTGCCACATAAGTTCATGTTTCTCCAGAATATTCGGGATGTCTCCTTCAAGATCACCCATGTCTATGCAATCCATACAAAAGTGTGTATCTCCAGGTTGCTGCTAACCTCGATCTCAATCTCTTTAGGATCTTAATGTTCTGAAATGATCCCCTTTTCAATACTTTGGTACCCAGCCTGTTAATACAGAGCTCAACAGTCCAAAGGCAAGTACATGCAGAAGAGCTCAGCAAATAATTTGCCATTACTTAGTCCCATACAAAACAAAACAAAAAATAAGAAAAGTCTGAGGCATCCCATTCCTCCCAAATAATCTTTTTTTTTTGGGAGAGGGGGTTAGATCTGATGAAATCTTTGGATGAAAGCACTTAGCCAAGGAAAATAAAACCAGGTTATATGAGGAGAATTGTAAGCAGCAGACTTTTCTTTGTTTATGTATGGGACTAAGTAACAATGGATTATTTGCTTAGTTTTTCTACATTTACTTGGTTTTCATCTGCTGGAATCTGTATTATTCATAGCTCTCAACTGTCCAGATTTTCACAGAATGTCCAGATTTTTGACTCACAGTTTTGGTCTGTTTCTTAAAAAATTGTACTTTTCTGGCAAATCACCAGGAAATCATTGTGGAGTGAAGTCAGGAAATAATTGCAGACATTTGATTTTCAGACTTCATATCCTTCAGAAAATTTATGCTAACACAAAACCTGTTATTCTATCAATTTCTAAGTTTATAAGAGCAATATTTGAAAAAGTGTCCCTATTTTTGTGCCTTTGTCCCCCCATTATTTGTGACATTGTCCAGATTTCTTGCTCTAAGAGGTTGAGAGGTATGGTATTACTTTGATGAAGTAATATCATTCAGTATTATTTATTATGGATATCAATTAAAATATTCTTAACTATGAATGTGTGACAGACTCTTTCAATGTAGAACTCTGAAGAACCTAAACTTTGTCTGAGTCAGAATTAGGAATGTTCCTCATAATGAGGTACACTTGAGAGGTATGAATCAAAGTCAGTAGCAAACTGTGGGCATATACTTACCAGAAAATTGCAGAGAGAGAGCCATGCAATGTAATACACGCAACATTTAAGCAGAATGCTTGGTTATGTAGTGTAGGAAAAGACATTTAGCAATTGAGAAGATAAACAGGATAAATATACGAGTAGAATGCTAACATAACAGTCGAAAACATTTTATTAGTTAAAAGCATACTGGCAAAAACAATGCATTCAATGCAGAAGAAGTAACCTAGTGGGTGAATAGATGACCGTTTGTTGCGTGACTGACAGAGGTAAAATTACTCAGTTGTAGGAATGAATGCCAGATGAGTAGGTGTGCAAGCAAGACAGTATTCAAATACAGAGCAGGATGGTGACAAACAACATGACTCACATGACATTGGCAGGATGGTGGCAAACAAAATGAGTCATATGACATTTGTTAATGTATTTTCATAGCAGGAAATCAGGTTTTGAGATGTAAGTATGTCTTGATGCCTGCTTTCCTAGCTGTTCACACACCATTATTTTTTCTTTCCCTCATCAAAACATTTAAAGATCTTGTGAATGCACTGAGGTTTCATTTGTTTTGCTAATTTATTTTATATTATTAATTTAGTAAATTTGTTGACTGAAATGTCCACCTGGGAAGATTCCTTTTTCAGTTTAGTCCTGGGCAGAAAGATATCAAATAATTCTAAGTTTGTATGCTCTGTATATACCTGAAATCACAGTGGCACTGACAGTTACTTAATGGATCTATAATGAAATAATGTGTTTGCATAAAGTGGAACAACAGAAATACTGAATTGTGTGCAACACATAAAAATGCAACCACAAATATGCATAACCCACAAAATTGTCCCAAAAATATAAAAATATACTTTTTGCAAGTCTTTTTTTTCTAACCTATACCCTCCAATGTTGGGGCTCTACCTCCACACCATGATTTCTAAAGATAATTCTTCTTTGATTTCACAGACTCAAAGAAGTTGGACAGCTTTGATGGTAGCATTAAAACAGCTATAACAAAGCATCTGACATCATGAGACATCAGCAACGTGAGCAGTTCAACTACTTACCCATGTACACTTCCAGGTGTTATCAAGGTGACAGCACATCATGAGCCCTTATTTAACAATGTTAGTATTATAAAGTAAATAATTAAGTTACACACAGAGCAATCCTAGCATAAGAGGTCATGTAACAATGTATCATGGTCCTTTATTTAATAATGTTAGCATTATAAAATACAGAATTAAGTTACACACATAGTAGTACACATGTAATAAGTCGGATTATGCAGTCACTATTTATTTATTTATCTTAGTTTGTTTACAGGGATAGTACACTGATCACTATAGACCATTTTCAGGCTGGATATTCACACACACTCACAAAAGTGGAACAAATTCACTAGTCATACAGATTCAGTTCTACACTTTTACATCACTCTGGTTAAATAAATCACTCCTCTTATTTGAATGAAGAGTTTCCTTAGAATCTGGTACTATGGACTGCTAATTAGTTTGCTGCTTTATATGTTCTTAGACTGAATAATTCAGATACAAAACTCCATTGAACTCTGCTAGCTACAATCTAATCACTTAAAGATACAAGCATGATAGTTCATGCCTGGTTTCATAATCCTTCCTCGTACAAAGATTCTTGATCTTAGCTAATTTTCTAGTTAACGGTGTCTTTATTTTTTTCCATTTTTAATATAAACTTACTTTCATGTGGCCCTTAAAGGTCTCCATCATTTTTTTTTATTTTACTAAGACTCAATCTGTGGCATTAATACTCCTCTGAGTGTATGGATGTAATGAATCTGAACATGTAACCCACTATTTTTATGGTTCTCTACAGACATGATTTGTGTTATGTAGAAATCATACCAATTTATCATATAGCTCTTCAAATGACCTGATAAAACTACAAAAATCAGAGGTTGAAATGAAAAAGTCTGACTCAGTGTGATGCTTCCCAAGAAGAGCAGTTTCAAGAAATAGCATAAAGTGTGTGTGAGAGAGAGAAAGAGAAACGTTGATATTTTGTTGTACCACAGAAAATAGAAGGAACATTTTATGAAAGTATAAATAAAGAAGTAGACTGGTGTTCCACAGCAGGAGTTGTTAATTGAGAGGGTAGTGTGTCTATGCTCTAAGCCTTGACATGAGAAGCTAATGAAGCTCATGGTAAGCAGCTAAGACCTATATTAGTAAAGAAATGATCATACCAGCAGAAATAGCTCAACTGTTAGAATTATGGTAAAAGGGAGGAAGAGTATTAAAAACTGGAGACTTACTCTACCTATTCAAGCATGTCCAAAGGGCAGTTTCCAGTGTACTCTGCAGTCCAACTGGTGAATCTGGACATTCTGAGGCAATGTTACAACTGCCTCATGTACACAGACAACCCTCTCCTCCTACCACCAAACACTAATATATGTGAGAGATGCAATTATACAGCCAAACTGGAGGCAAAGCTATCTCAACCCAAGACTGGAACTGACAGTCAGGAGGAGAAGAGTAATACTTGCAACATGCTTGTACCGTAACAGGTACAAGCATGCAAAATCTGAAGGTAATGCTACTCAGTGCTAGAAGTCTAAACCTCAAAATGCACTCTCTCGAGGCACTCCTAAAAATGGAGAACATCGATATCTGTGCAGTAACTGAGACCTGGTTCAAGGCTCCAGAGAGCACCCCTGCAATACCAGGCTACAACTCTTACCACACTTTTTAGCCACCAAACCAGGACCGAAACACTAAAGGTGGAGGAGTGTCAATATTCACCAAGGATATTCACACCACCAGGCTAGTTGGCCAACACAATGTGTCTGAAATTCTCCAAGTGCAACTAACACTAGGTAAGACTGCAATCCAAATTGTAGCTTGCTACAGATCCCCCACCATACCCCAAGATTCTCACTACACCTTTTAAACATACTGGAAAATATTAAGATAGAACCAAACACCCTAATACTGGGTGATTTTAACTACCCTGCCATTAACTGGGAAAACTACTCATGTCCCAACACCTTGTTCTTGGAATTCATAAATTCCAACCCTGGATCAACTAATCCATAGTCCCACCAGGGCTCCAATATCATAGACCTGGTCATTACCAACATGGCAAATCAATGCTCCATACCTATGGTCACCCCTCGTTAGTCAGGTCTGACCATAAGCTAATCACCCTTAACATCCACATCCCACCCCACCCCCAGTAAAGAAACCACCATAAAAACTTCTCCAAAGCCAACTTCATGCTACTCAAGTCAGAAGTGACAAACTTCATGACACCCATGCAGACGGAACTGAAAGTTCAACTGCTGAATCCTACACTGAGGCACTGTACGAGCACATCCACTCATGCATGAATCGTGCCATCCCAAATAGAACCAAAATGCTCTCATCCAAAAAAGGAAGCCAATCTGGTGGTCCCCTGCCATAAACAAACTTTACAACAAAAGGAAGAAACTTTTGCAGAAAAGAGGAAAATCCCAGGATGCAAAAAACTCCCTTACTAGCCTCAGTAAGAAACTGAGATGCCTCATAAAATCCTCCAAAGCTAGTTATGAAAATAAAATTGCCAAAGATTCCAAAGACAACCACAAAGCATTCTATAACTATGTCAAGAATCTAAATGGCAATGCTCAGATCTGCTCTGAGCTAAAACAGAATGGCAATAAATATACTAATCCAAAGGATATTGCCAATATCCTGGCAGATCGATTCAGTGCCAACTTCACCCCCCCTCTCACCCCCTAAATGGCCCATCTCAATACTGGAAGATTGCCAAATTCCAGTAATAACGGCCACACAGGTACAAAACGCACTCTCTAAAGCCAAGAATACAGCATCCATGGGACCAGATGACATCCCGGGCTGTGTACTACATGAACTACAATATGAACTGGCACCTCACCTAAGTGTCATGTTTAATCATAGCCTCACCTCAGGTTTCATGCCCACTGAGTGGCGCAGAGCTACAGTTATCCCAATCCACAAGGGGCGATCCACCTTGGATCCTGGAAACTACCGTCCCATCAGTCTGACAAGCCTTATCTGCAAGGCCATGGAGCGTATTATCATGGAACCTATAAACAAAGACATTGGCAACCTTCAAACACTGGACCCCACCCAGTTTGGGTTTGTGAAGGGCCGATCTTGTCTCCTGAACCTGATTGACTTCTTTGAATCAGTCTCCAGAGCCATGGACAAGGGTAAGGTGGTCCACACAGCCTATCTAGACCTTGCCAAGGCCTTTGACACCATCCCCACTCTGGAATCATAGATAAACTTACTAAGTTGGGTATTAATCCCTATGTCACCCAATGGGTTGCTAAATGGCTTACTGATAGAACCCACACTGTAAAAGTAGCCGACTCCAAATCCAGCTCCAGACAAGTGACAAGTGGAGTACCTCAGGGTTCAGTCCTGGGGCGCTCTTGTTTGGCATCTACTTCTCTGAAGTACAGGTCAACACTAAGGGACTCTGGTTAACAAAGTTTGCAGATGACTGCAAACTGGGAGCCATTATTGAATCCCCAAATGATGTGGATACTCTACAAAAGGGCCTTACAGAAACAGATGCTTGGTGCCAGAGCCATGGGCTCAAGCTCAATGCCAAGAAATGTATTGTTATCCCTTTGGGAAAAAACATGTATCCATGAATTACCATATAGGTGGCAGTACACTAAACACAGAAAGTGTGATAAGAGACTTAGGGACACAGGTGGACAGTGGTCTCACACCACATCGCCACAACAGTCAGGAAATCCTTCTATGTGGCACACCTCATCACGAAGGGCTTTTCATCCAGAAAAAGGAGGTAATTGTCCCACTGTACTCATCCCTCATTAGACCCATTATAGAATACAACACCCCATTTGGTATGTACATCTCAAGACATCTGCAACAACTGGAAAGGCCTCAGAAATACCTCACTAAAAGAATCACAGGCCTAAAGCAGATGCCCAAAACTCCAGCTATACTCCAGAGGCGATCTCTGCTTAACATACAAGGCCATGTCAAACCCAGAGCTGTTGGACATGCTACACTTAAAGAAATCCCAATCCCTCAGAGCTACACGCCCAGGGATCTAAACCTTGTCATCACAATAAACAAAACATGCTGGAGGGATAGGTTCCTGACCCAGAGACTCCCCAGACTCTGGAATAGATTGCCCATACATGTCAAGCAGAGTGCCTCTTTGGACCTCTTCAAGAGGAACCTTGATGTTTGGATGGGAGAAAGGAAATTCACCCCAGGGATCACGTCAGTCACCCTGCTCGACAGGGGTCCAGGAAAGTAAATAATGTGGGAAGAAATAGCCAGGGAATTGTTATGGCTAGGCTTGTATAGGCCCTAGGGCTGATAGCCTAGTACCAACCTATGAACCTATGAACACACCAGTCTCACATAGACCTAATAAACCAACACCAGCAAATATCACACATGAATACATGAAAACGTACTCAGAGGCTCAAAATAAAAATCTGCAAAAGCAACAGCAACCTCCAAAGCACACATCCAAGCAACCTCCACACCCCATCACCAACCATGAAACACATACTTCACATAATCAGCCTGCCATGCAATCACAGCCCTTAAGGCAAAATAACATACCCAACACACTAGTAATAGGTGACTCTATAGTCAGGCACTCTGATGTCCCACTAACTAGGCTGGACAAGGAGAAGGTTACAGTTAACTGCCTGTCGGGAATCAGGATCTGCCACATAACACAAGCCCTCAGGTCACTCCAGAACAAGTACAAATACGACTCTGTCACTGTCCATGTTGGTGTGAATGACCTGAGACATACCTCCCTGGACTACATGAAAAGAGACATGGAAGAGCTCTCTGATCATGTAGCCCAGGCTAATATGACCCTGACCCTGAGTAGCATCCTGCCCTCATCAAGAATGATGCCACAGTATAAAGAAAAAATGATCAATTTCAACAACTGGCTAAGCTTCTGGTGTCATTCAAAGGGGATCCAGTATCTGTCCGCCTGGGATGACATGCTCGACAAGCCACGTTGCTTCACAAGAGATGGCTTGCACCTGTCACCCTTAAGCTTTCGAATACTGGCCAAGGCTCTTGCCGCCCCCATAGTGCCTTATTTAGGCAAGTCTTAAAAGACAAACCCACCACCATAAATAGCACAAGTAACCAAAAACTGATGGTAATGCTATTCAACGCCAGAAGTCTAAACCTCAAAATGCACGCACTTGAGGCACTCCTTAGTATGGAGAACATCGACATCTGTGCAGTAACAGAAACCTGGTTTAAGGCTCCTGAGAGCACCCCAGCACTACTAGGCTATAACTCATACCATACCTTTTGGTCACAGAACCAGGACCGTAACACAAAATGCGGGGGTGTATCCATATTCATCAAGGATACCCACACCTCCAGGTTAGTGGCGCAGCACAATGCATCAGAGATCATCCATGTGCAACTAACAATGGTCAAAACTGCAATCCAAATTGTAGCTTGCTACAGATCACCCACCATGACCCAGGACCCCCATTCCGCATTTCTGGAGACACTGGGAAATATGAAGGTCCTACCAAACACCCTAATACTGGGTGATTTCAATTACCCAAACATAAACTGGGAGAACTACTCAAGTACTAACTCCCTTGCCCAATGCTTCCTAGAATTTATAAACTCAAATGCCCTAGATCAACTAGTCAACACCCCCACTAGAGGGAACAACATATTGGACCTGGTCATCACCAGCATGGGCGACCGGTGTTCCACACCGGAGGTCAACCCCTCGCTGGTTAGATCAGACCATAGACTAATCACTCTGGATATCCACATTCCGCCCCCCCCCCAATCAAGGAAACCACCGTGAAAAACTTTTGAAAAGTAAACTTCACGTTACTTAAGACCGAGGTGGAAGGTTCACAGCCCCCATGCTAAAGGACAATGCTGTCCAAGCTGCTGAAACCTTTACAAAGGCACTCTATGAGCATCTGCATGGATCGTGCTATCCCAAGTAAAACCAAGAATCACTCCTCCAAGAAAAGGAAACCAGTCTGTTGGACACCTGCCATAAACAAGCTATACAACAGAAGAAGGAAACTAGTACAGAAAAGAGTAAAATCCCAAGAAGGAAAGACATCCCTGATCAGTATCAGCAAGGAACTACGATCCCTCATTAAATCATCCAAGGCTAGTTTCGAAAGAAAAATTGCCAATGGCTCCAAAGATAACCACAAAGCATTCTTTAGCTATGTCAAGAACCTAAGTGGAAACTCACATCTGCTCTGAGTTAGTGCAGAATGGCACAAAATACACAGAACTGCCTGATATTGCCAACATTCTAGCAGACAGGTTTAGTGCAAACTTCACCCCCCCTCTCACCCCCTAAAGGGCTGATAACCATGCCAGAAGAATGTAGGGCCCCATCAGTCACTGACACACAGGTTAAAACAGCCCTATCCAAAGCCAAAAACACAGCTTCAATGGGACCGGACAGTGTCCCAGGCTGTGTCTTACAAGAGCTCCAAAATGAACTAACCCCTCACCTAAACACACTGTTCAAACTCAGCCTCTCTACAGGCTACATACCCACAGAATGGTGCACAGCAACAGTTATCCCACTCCACAAAGGTGGAGCCACAATGGACCCCGGGAACTATTGCCCTATAAGCCTGACTAGCCTGGTCTGCAAGGCTATGGAGCGCATCATCATGGAACTCATTAACAGAGACATTGGGAACCTCCAAACCTTGGACCCTACCCAGTTTGGCTTTGTTAAGGGCAGATCATGCCTCCTAAACCTGGTGGACTTCTTTGAGACAGTTACCAAGGCATTAGACAAGGGAAAGGAGATCCACACAGCCTACCTAGACCTCGCAAAGGCTTTCAACACCATTCCCCATTCTAGTATTATAGACAAGCTCACCAGCTTGAACATAAACCCCTACGTCATGAGATGGGTTGCCAACTGGCTCATGGATAGAACCCACATGGTGAGAGTTGCAGGCTCTATGTCCGACTCTAAACCGGTTACAAGTGGCATCCCCCAGGGCTCAGTCCTAGGACCCCTCCTGTTCGGTATATACTTCTCAGAGGTACAGGCAAGCATAGGAGGACTATGGCTGACCAAGTTTGCAGATGACTGCAAACTAGGGGCCATAATTGATTCCCAGGCTGATACAGACACCCTCCAGAAGGGTCTCACTGAGACGGATACCTGGTGTCAAAATCATGGCTCAAACTAAATGCCAAAAAGTGCATAGTCATCCCCTTTGGAAATTGCCAAGGTGGTTAGAAAATCCTTCTATTTGGCCCACCTAATCACAAAAGGGTTTGCATCTAGAACAAAAGAGGTTATTGTGCCTCTCTACTCATCACTCATTAGACCCATCATAGAATGCAACGCCCCATTTGGGATGTACCTTACAAAAAACCTGCAACGGCTGGAAAGACCACAGAAGTACCTCACCAAGAGGATTACTGGTCTCAGACAGATGCCTTGTGCAGCCCGACTCAAGAAACTCCAGCTGTACTCGGTTGCATACCGCTTACTCAGAGGTGATCTCTGCCTGACATGCAAGGCCATGTCCAACCCAGAATTGATGGACATGCTCCACCTAAAAAAAAACAAATCCCGGAGAGCCACACGCTCTAGAGATATAAACCTCACCACAATGATAAATGTGGTGACATGCTGGAGGGATAGATTCCTGTCCCACAGACACCCCATGCTTTGGAACAGGATTCCAGTATATATCAGATAGAGCCCCTTGCTAACACTCTCCAAGAGAAACATTGACAGGTGGATGGGAAATAGAAAATTTACCCCGGGGATCACTGCAGTGGCTCTGCTGGACAGTGGTGCAGGGAACTAATGGCTCTGCTGGACAGGGGCACAGGGAACTAATCTAAGGGGGTGGTGAAAGCTAACACATTCTGGCTTATAAATGCCCTTGGGCAGATAGCCTAGTACTTACCTATGAACCAGAGTGTTTGAGGAAAATGATTATTCACTGTACACCAGGCGGAAGAGAAGTACATGTATCCCAGCAATCAGGGAATGTGAAAAGGTAGGTGAGATTCAAGATGGTGTTGCTTTCTTCAGAATATTTTTCCTGGAGGATCAAACACATTTTTGGATGCAGAACAAGTGAAGTAAGAAATAAAAAAGTTAAGCTAATGCATGTAAGCCAGCAAACAGAAGAGGACTTTACTTTTCATTTTTTTCTGATTGTAACAAAGCCCATACAGAGACTTTGAAGAAAAATATTTTCCATTGTTCCAAAGATAAATGTCTGAATGACAGAACAACACACAGGAGCTGGTTAGAGGAACTAAGAGTACTTTGGACTTCAACCGGAGACTAGTGTTTGGAGATAGAGAGGAACAAGAAGAAATTCATCACCATTGTGAAATTAGTGAATAAATTGGAGTCTATAGAGTATCAGTCTAATTAAGTATAGAAATAGACATATGAAATGTGGTTTATCAAGAAGTGGTTGAAGAAAGAATGGAGTTTCATTGAACGTTTTAGACTGACAAGTGGCCTGCAAAACAAGTACCCCACTTCCCATACATGTCAAACAGAGCACCTCACTGGCACTCTTCAAGAGAAACCTTGATGAGTGGATGGGAAATAGAAAATTCACCCCGGGGATCACACCAGTGGCTCTACTCGACAGAGGCACTAGGAACTAAGGTCGGGTGGCATGATGTCAGGGTAATCCTATGGGCTAGGTTTGTAAAGGCTCTAGGGCCATTAGCCTAGTGCACACCTATGAACATATAAAGTTAAAAAGGACTTTGGATGGACTGAAGAACTAACTCTAAGTAAATAGTTTTGTTCTTGCTAGTATTTGTATAAAATTCATGATGTAAATTCCAAATTATATTGTAAAGAAGTCTTGTATAGTTTACAGTCAGGGGTATTTTAAATGTGAGGTGGGATGTCTTATCAGTGACTGCTATATATGTTAAAGATAGAAAAGCAAGAAAATACTTTTTACTAGTAGCAAGCTATTCAGGCTTTATACTGTAACAAGGTATGCGAGGTTAGAAGCAAGTTAAAGTTAATATAATATTGATAATGAGGTGCTCTAGGGCTGCTGACATGGTGAATGTAAAAGTTTATTGCGTACAGTTTATGTAGAACTGAGAATAATTTCACCTGTTTGATATATATGGATGTCTACAATAATGTACTTGATTTTACACTGAGGACAGAGGTTTTTTAAAAAGTAAATGGGCTTGAAAAAGAAGATAAAATTTTGAAAGGCTTATAAATGCTAAACAGCCATTTTGTTATAATCTGCATCCCACCTGGAAGTTATGCAACAACTTCAGAAAAAATCTTCTTCTGGACAACTAATTATATAGCTTATGAAAAAAATCATATTCGAAGATGTAAATATACTGACTAGCAAAAGCTGACATCCGACTTTCCCTGAGCTAGTATAAAACTCTATGGTTACATAATTTATCAAAACACACAGTACATTTAATCACACCAGCAGTAAAGGTTCAGTTCTAGACTGGACACTGGTTTCTGACCCTGGTAAACTTCCATCCTCCGGATACTATCCAGACTCACTCAACGACCACCTTCCAGCTTATACCCATAGAAATATCACCCAAAAACCTTATACTCACCAACTTAAAGCAACCTGAAACCTTTCTAAATTCAATGCAGACTGTTTCATCAATATTTTGAATGCCTTTAATTAATCTGTCCTAAAAACTCTTCTACTCTGCAAGGCAGTTAATACTTTTAATACCTTATTCTTAAATAGTTTAAACAATCATGCCACATGCCGCAAAAAAGGCTGAAAATTAGCCACTCACTGTGACTCACTATCCAGACAAAAGCTACAATGTCTAACAGTGACAAAACTCGGAAAGAATGACTTAAACTTAAAACTCCCTATAATCTGCAACTTTACAGAGAATTGTGCAATCTGAGCAAAAATCAAGTTAACATAGATGAAAAAAAATAATATTATAGCCATCACAACTTCAATACAAAAGTGACCCCCCAAAAAAAATTCTGGACATCAGCATGTACCCTGTTAACATCTGGGTTCAAACAAGGAATACAACCCTTCTCATACTAGCTGTCCACTAGAAACAGCAGCCTTATTCAGTACCTACTTCACAGAAAGCATTACCTCCCTAACTAAAAACTTTTCACCCCCCTCATCCATTGCATCTACCATCCCATCAATAACAACCAAGCATAGTAATTCAGCAAACACCTTAGTCCAATGCATACCTCTCAACCTGGAAACATCAAAAATCTGGACAAGGCCCATGAAAAATAGGTACAAATCTGTACGCTGATTAACGTAAAATTTGCATACATAATTATGTAACCCCGTCCACTCCAATGGAATTGTGGGATACCAACTTTCAAATGCAAACTGAAGAATAGACAACCACAATATGGCACCAGAGTCCCCCTGCAGCCATTCCAATGTCCAATTACCTGGCTATTTTGCCCCATTTTCCATAAACACTAATGTGTGCATACTGCTTTACTAATACAATGATTATTTGGATTTTATTTTTACATTTTACAGCCCAATGCACAAACACCAATAGACATCTGCTAAACAAAGCAACACTGTCTCACAACGAAAATAGACTTTGCATTAAAACTTCTCTGCCCTTGAAACTCACATTCATTGAAACAGCATTGAAACCCACACCACATTCAAAGCAAATTAATTTGACTAGTAGTGGATAAAGATTACCTTTGGGCCATAGCTCTCAACCTCTTTGCACAAAAAACCTGGACAAAGCCAATAATGGGGGAATACAAATTCAGGTCTCACTTCTCATAATAGCTCTCAACTCTTAGCACAAAAAACCTGTACAAAGCCAATAATGGGGAATACAGCCTCAAAATAGGAACAAATTTAAAATACTGATCTAACAAACTTAGAAAATTGCTAGAATAAAAGGTTGTGTGTTATCATTTATTTTCTGAAGAATATGAAGTCTGAAATTCAAATGCCTGTCATTATTTAATGAATTCAATCCTGCAGTGATTTGCCACAAAAATCCTGAAAACCACAGGTTTTATGAGGAACAGTCTCAGATCAAAAATATGAGGCACAAATTTACAATTTGTGGTGGCTAGGGACTTTAGGCTTGTCAAACCCTGTACCCAAGGTAAAGGGTTTGAGCCTGAGTACCTCTAGCCACCAGATGTACTACAATGGGGGCTTTTTCACACACACACACAAACACAATTAACTCACATTACTCCTAAGTAAAATAAACCATTTTCTTGATGGCATGCATATAAAGAATGTATCTGTTCTTAAAGAATGACTGCCATTTATAGAGAAAAAAGTAGCAATCAGCAGCTGGTATTAAACGGCATTGCGAACAATTTGTATCAGCATGATCACTCAAGTCTAATAAAAACTGTCTCTGGAGTCCATTATTGCTTAGTAAAGGGTAACAACGGCGTATCCAAGTTTTTTACAGGTACCAAGTACTCACTAACTATCTTTCACATTTTTTAAAAGAAATGCATCATTTACAATATCTTGTTGAAAGACTATTGCCAAAAAAACTTGTAATTACTAATTCATGGAACATTATTTAGTTACTTTTCTGCAGTTTACTCTTCCAGCAGAAATAAATTTGTTTTTGTTAATGCCTTGAATGTCAGTCAGGGAGCAAAACGTCACACGCAGCATATTTTAGAAATACTCTTGAAAACATCATTTCTTGGCACTGTAAAATATTTACCTAGCATTCTTTGTGTCTGACTACCTACCTGTTTAGGAGTACCTGTATACCACCGTGAACTACTTTTCAATTAAAACTTTTAAACAGTATTTTATCTGAAAGATAAGTAAAAAGAAGCATTGTTATATCAAACCAGCACAATACAGCCTTCAAGTACACAATCCAAATTATCTGCTCTCTCTAGTGTTGTTAATTAGTTTCCTGTGGAATGCCATCTTTAAAACGAAGCTTTACTGGCAAACTTCCAACAGGCCATTTGTACCTGCATGATTCTACATAGTCAGACTGATTTATCAGCTAATGGCACTAAATTCTCATACCCCACAAAGTAATTTTCAGTCATAAAAAGAATCACCTCAAAGACCAGCAGGAAATAAAAATAAAGTATATGTAATAAAACTGTAGATCTGGAAAAAAGGTAGAAACAGGGACATTTATATTTTGTGCGAATCATACATTACATAACCATACACATTCCTAGTGAACACACATGCATACACACACACACATATACCCTTTCTGAACAATTACCATTTCTAGGTGCAATACTTCTAAATACATCCAGCCAGCCACCAGAAACAGCAAGCGAGCATCTTATCCAGCCAGCGATCGCCTTCTAAATAAATCCAGCCAGCGAGCATCTTCTAAATAATCCATAATAACTCCAGTGAGTGCCTTCTAATAATGCCAGAAGCAGCCAGCCATCTAAATAAATCCTGTCCGGCTCTGGTGACTTCCCACTCGCAAAGCATTTGAACCAGAGCTGGAAATACATGTGCAAGCTCAATTCTGACAGGCTGGTGGAGCTGACGTCATCATGCGTGCGATGATGTCAGCTCACAAAGTGCGAAAAATAAAAATAAAAAAACAAAGTGCAAAAAAGAAATAAAATCAGAAATGAAGGGGTGCCACTCAGGAATCGTGGCACCCCATTATTTGGACCCCAAAACTCAGTAAAAAACAAGTAATTCGGGACAGTTGGGAGGTATGGTCCAGAAGCAGCATTCCCCATACAGCCTACCACTTTACCCTCTATATCTGTTGCCAACTTTCACTTCTCCACATCAATGATAAAAAACTTATACTTAAACTCACACCTTGCTCAATGACATCTGACAGCCTCCCACCTGAATACTTAATGAATAGTTAAAGAAGCCATAGTATGCCCAGTCTCTGTCCTTTCATAAACCAAATATTGCTGCTTATTTATTAATAATTATGTTTTCTATTGCTTACACAAATGAATGTTTGATATCTTTTGATACTCAGAAAATGTTAGAATTTAAGAAGGGTGACCTGTTATATTGGAATCAGCTAATACAATAAGTTCTGCTGACTATTTGATCAGCAGATATAGTTTGCAAAATTGCAATTGGCTGGACATCCAAATTTGTAAGGATTTTATACATACTAAGCTCGTACCTTCATTAGAGGCATACAATAAGAGTAACTTAAACATCTTGGATTTTATCTCAACAATTATTAATAGCTCACCCAAGAATACTCCATACATATCTGTTATTTATAAAATTCTCAGAACTGATTTTAGAAAAATAGATGTTTCTTTTTGGAATTATTCAAGTGAAATTAATAGACAAGTATTCTCAGGAAAAGACAAAAAAATTTGTTTACAGTCGGTGAAGGAATCTACATCTTCCCTGTTCTGGCATGTATACACATGGAAATTTTTACACTTTTTTTCACTCCACATAGACTAGCAATAATGTACAGGAAAGATTAAATGAAATACTGGAGATGTGGACTGTGGATGATGGATGTGATGCTGGCTGTATACATATGGTTGTTAATTGCAAAATAATTTCCCTATTTTGGTTAGACTTTAAATATCTTTGTAAAGCTCTGTGGAATGACAACTGTACAATTTCTGACTCCCTTATCCTTTACAATGTTCCTGAAGTCATTACAAAAAACATATATTTTTGCTATTATCTATCCTCTCTATAGCAAGGAAAATTCTTACTAAAAATTGGAAATCCCAGTCTACTCCTGTCTTTAAAGTTGAGTTTATTCATCTTGTGAAATACATTTTTAAGAATGAGATCACTACTATAAAAGCAAGGACTAACAACACAACCCATCATTTAATTGCTTGGATAAAATTGTCTAATCTGTTAGAGAAATATTAAGCATTCTCCTATGTATATTGCTTTTTTAGTTGTTATGGACATTGTATATAGTTTTTTTTTTCTTGTTACTATACTGTTAAATTATTGCATTATAAAATGAATAAAAACATTTTGAAAAAAATAGATCAGTATCAGAATCCTATGTAACTCATTATGAAAAAAATCCTGTGTTATTCCTCTTCATAAAGGTAGCATCTTGGCCAACGTCTCTAACTTTTGGCCTATTGCAATATTATTGCCTTTATCAAAAACTCTTGAAAGATGCATTCATAAGAATCTCCTGCAGTATCTTCTATAACAGTGGCTGTTAACATCCACCCAACATGGCTTCCGCCCATTGCACAGAATAAGTACTGCCCTACTATTATTCACTGATACCATAAACAAAAGGACTCAGGCAAACCTATTTCCTCCTTATCTGTTGACCTGTCAAAAGCTTATGTTACAGTTTCTCATCCTAAACCCCTGTATAAACTGTCACAACTTATTCTATCCACTTCTTTATTACTGTGGTTCAATAGCTGCTTAACTGACAGGTTCCAGTCTATCAAATGGCAGAACGTTCTCTCACCATACGTGCAACTCTTCATTGGTATACCGCAAGGCTCTATTAGGTCCCCTCCTCCTTAGTATCTTTATCAGTGACCTATACCTCCATAGATCCAGCCTCTCTTCTACAATATCCTGATGATTCTCACTTATATGTGCATCTAATAACTTGCCTCAACTCCTCCGTATCACGCAAGAAGCTTTTTGCTCAGTTGAGAAATGGTTCCATAATGACCAACTACTACTAAACCTTAAAAAAAAAGTTACTACTATTTTCCCCAAATCCTTGTTAAATTTCAAAATATTTTCACTGAACAAAACTGAAATTGACATAGTCTCCCATATAAAACGTCTTGGAGTGATTGTAGATGATAACCTTAAATTTGATATGCATGTTCTAAATAACATAAAAAAGACACACCAAAAATTAGGAATGCCCTTCAGAGATAATAACTTCCTTAGCAACTCCACCAAAAAACACACTTGCCACTGCTTACCTTCACACATCTCTCTTATACAGTGCACCCATCCTAACCAACCTTCAGATTACAGTTAAAAATAAGCTAGAGGCATGCTATAATAAGGCTACAAAATATGCAACCAGCAAATAATACTGCAGCCACAACTGTATTGCCCTTAAGGCTTTGAACTAGCTTGAACCTCCAAACCACTAAGATTACATATAGCCTATCTCCATACAAAACAGTATTCATAAAGCCGATGACTGCTCTGCTTTTATTCCTATTCTTCATTCCTATTGCCATAACAGTCTACTTTGAGCTAATGAACAACATCTCCACAGCATACATAAACCCCACAAATCCTCTGGTCAAACTCTCTACTCAGGCTCTGTCACTAAAACATGGAATTCTATTCATCTGCAAATTACATCGACCTGTAACCTCTCCAACTTCAAACTAGTACTGAAAGATTTCCTAAATAAAACCTGGCTCTGATCTTTCAGTACTCCAGGTGAACTAATCCTTCCCTCCTTCCACCCCCAGCATACTTTGTTCAGAGAGAAGGAAGTAGTCAAATCTATTTCTTAGACAAAGATCAAATATATTTTTGCCTAGACTGTATTATCTAATCATCTCTGTTCCAAAGAGTGTACTCTGTGTGTTTAATGTCATCTCTACAAACTGTAACTTGTAAATACTCTGTCTATTGACAATGTTCTTTTTCAGCTTGTTATAGCTGTCCAAATATTTGTTGCATGATCTATCTGAAGCTGAATTTTTACTTAGTTAATATGTCATTCTTCTGTATTAAGATTTGTAATAAATTTATTTAACTGTAACCATATTATGTCAATGTGGAGGTTTCCTTCCTGGGCCTCCACTAAAAATGGGATATTATCCCAGTCGGACTCTCCCAGTAAATGAATGTCAAATAAATAAATAAATGTGTTTCCATTAGCAAAGGTGAAAATTTCAGTGAGAGAAAACAAGTCTACAAGTGCAGACGACTAATTATGAGAGGGCAGTGTATTCTAAGTGAAATTTAGAAAGATTCTTTCTTGCATCTGCAAAGTTAGCTATTTTTCTTGGAGATGAGAAGTATGCAATTGCAAGCAATTAATCATGAGATAGTTTAACACTGTCTGCTGAGTGAAGTATATAAGATACAATGTAATTAACATTTAAAGATATGTTGGCAAGCAGTTCAGTGAAAAAAAAATGAAGTTCTAAACTGTGGGAAGTGAATAAGTTACACAATTAGATGCCGTCTCAGCAGCCCTAATATTTTAATGCATTTAATATAGGAATACACAGTTTAATTTATTTAAAGGTATCCAATTCACTTTTCCCTACAGGCTAAAAGTTAGTATTTACTGAAGCATCCAAGTTGTTTTTCACATGTGGAAAAGGGATAGAGATAATTAAAAAAAAAAAACTAGATAGCAATTAGTGTAAGTGGGAACATAGGCAGTAACATGCACTTTAAAATGAGTAACCTTCATTTCAGATTAGGTAATGCCTGTGGGTGCAGCTATCAATTTAGGGCAATTGCTTCTATCTGGAGAGGTAAACATTTTCTGAAAATGCAAATAGTTGGGTATGCTTGTTCTAAGTTAAACGGGGATGAGTGAGTTATGAAAGTCTATTTCATTTTTTCGAGTGAGAGTTTTCATTGAAGCAAAAAGTCTTAAAAAATGTGACACAGGTTCAAATGGACAGAAGAAGCAACTACATAAGAGATGAGCCTTTCAAATATTAATATCTGCATATGAACTAAAAGTTTAAAATATACATTCAAAAGCACTGTTGTGTATAATAGGAAGAAAGAAACTGCTTTCTTTCATAATGACTACTCTGTCCATATTATCCTTGAATGTAAATTGCATTACAGGTATAGAAAAAAACAAGGAGTATTGCATTATATTCAGAGGTGTAGGGTGTAAACTGTAATGTTACAGGAGACACATTTGGATAGAAATGAGCATGTTCATTTTATAAAGAAAGGATTTCAGGATGAACATTCAGCAAAATATGAGGGACAAAGGAATGGGGACTAATAATACTGATCACTAGAGAGCCTCCAGTAGTGACAGAAGAGGAAAAAGATAATAATGGTTGATTTGTGGTAGCAAGATGTTACTGACAAGGGAGGCAAATTAAGCTGGCTTGTATTTGTATTCCACCTAAAACTGCTATTTTGGCACTTAAGAGAACTTTGGGAAAAGTAATCTGCTTTCAGCAGGGAATATTATTTATGGGTGAAGATTTGAACCTGATCTACAAATGTGAGGATGTATAAAGGGGACCAAGAAGGGGAAATATAACAAAAGAGGATAGATCTTTGAATGAATATATAAGAATGCTTGGTATGGAAGATATAATTCCATAGTTGGAACTGAGACATAATTTGCATATTATTTACCAAGGTATAAGGAATGGACTAGACTGGATAGAAATTATATCAGGAACATGTGTGTTTAATTGAAAGTTTTGGCACACATCCAATAGCTACATGCACCAATAAAAAAACAAGATAACAATACATGCTAATGAAGTAAAAATAAGACATTGGTGCTTTCTCACTTATCTGTTAAAGAGACAGGAATTTAAGGAATGGGTCATGGAAATGATTTGAGAGTAATGCAGAGACCATAAATATTCCTTCAGAAAGGATATCTAGTGTCGGGGATAAAATGAAAATGGACTTTAAAAACTTGGTAGAAATTAGACAGAAAAAGATATGGGAAAAAGTAATAGGGATTTTTACAAGGGTTGACAATGGTTAAAGTTTTGCAGAATAAGGGGAATCTCACAAAACAAGAAAAAGAGCAACTACAGAGTACTAAAGGGAAAACAAAGGAGTACTTGGATAATATGCACAAGTTTAGAAAAGTTACTATTAAGCAACTATTTTTAACAACTCCAGAACACAAACATTTTTAGCATAAGCACCAGTCAGTAGAAAGGATTGTCACCAAACTTAGGAAGACTATGACAAGAAAAATAACCAGAGATCCTGTAGAGATATTCAAAGTATTTCAAAAATTGTATGATAATCTGTATAAAGCAGAAAAATATGGAAACCAAGAAAAGGTACACATGGAAATATTTATGAAAGAATTAATTATGCCAAGGTTAGAGGAAGGTGAGGCTTAATTAATAGCTAAAACAGGAAGAGATGCGATAAAATGGTGATGTATAACCAATCAACAGGAAAGACCCCAAAGCAGACAGTATTCATGTGGAAGTTTGTAAATTGGGAGGTAAGAAAATTATAAAGATCTGGAAGGCTTTATTTAACAATATTTTAAATGGGGGTGTACCAAATATCTTGGGAGAGAAGCTGTGGTGACTGTATTATCCAAAGAAGGCAAAGACCATTCAGACCAGTGTCTTATAGACCCATTTCAATTTTAAACTATGATGGTAAAGTGTTTACATCTATTCACACTAACAGCATGGCAAAAGTGTTGCCAGAAATGATAGGTAGATAATGTGGTTTTGTGGGAGGGTTAAAACATTTGATAACATTAATAAAATGATGATCTAGAGTGAAGCAGAAATTAAACAAATGTCACTGGTGTTGGTGGATCTTGATGCAGGAAAGGCACTCAAAAGAGTTAGCTGGGATTTTATAAGTAGGACAATGGTAGCATTTGAGTTCTCTGATACAATAACAGGGTTAATTAATAAGATTTATAAAGGCTTGAAAGCAAAAATTATGATGGGAGGATTCCTCACCAACAAACTGTGAACAGAGAAGAAAGGCAGGGGTGTCCTCTTTCTTCCTTGTTATTTGCTTTATATTTAGAGGTATTAACAAAGGGAATTAGGAATTCAAAAGTTCAAGGATATACCTGATGTAGGAATCAATAAAAGTTAGCTTTATTTGTAGATGACTTGTACTTATAGGTTCATAGGAGATTACTAGGTTAGTGGCCCTAGAGCCTTTACAAGCCTAGCCATGTTAATTCCCAAGTATCCCCATTTGTTCTTTTTGAGTAGTTCACAGAATTAATTTTTATTTATTATTATTTAATATTTGTTTGGGGTGGCCACGGTGGTGCAGCAGTTAGTGTTGCCACCTCACAGCAAGAGGTTCTCCGGTTCAATTCTCGGCTGGGGTGCCGTATGTACGGAGTCTGCATGTCCTCCCTGTGGTCACGTGGGTTTCCTCTGGGTGCTCTGGTTTCCTCCCACATCCCAAAAACATGCAGTAGGTGGATTGGACACTCAAAATTGGCCCTAGGTGTGAGTGTGTGTGCCTTCTGTGGAAGGTTGGGTGCTGGGCTGGCAACTCGACACTGTAAAACTCCACTGCCAATCAAGAGTGGGCAGATGATCCACTGTGGCGACCCCTAACTGGGAAAAGCCGAAAGAAGAAGAAGAAGATTATTTAATATTTGTTTACCTTGAAAGTCCAACTGGGGCAGAGCCGTTTGCAGAGGAGGTCTGGGTAGAAACACTATAGACGCGTGTCTTTGGAATGTGAGAGGAAGCCAGAGTACCCGGAGGAAACCCACGTGAATGCAAGGAGGACATGCAGACTAAACACAGGAGGCACCCCAGCTGGGAATTGAACTGGAGAACCTCTTGCTGTGAGGTGACAATGCTAACCACTGCGCTGCCCGGTGGGTCTGTGATCAACATCAGCTACCCCTATCCATGAAAGACATGCCCCAGGTGGCAGATTTGCAGTCTCTCATCCAATTATCTAAGTTGCATTTGAATACCGTCAGTGAGGAGCTCTGTTTTACATGAATAAAAAGTCTACTTCAGAGAAGTGGTAGTCTCTGGGAGACAGAGCTGTCTCTTCAGCATGTTCTGTTAATGTCACAAGCTAGGTTGAAATCCCTAGATTGAGTGACTCTTGTGCCATTTGACTTACGGGTGGGCACTATTTCTATTTTGCAGGGTTGGAGATTGCCCTATAGGCCAGGAACAAGTCACCTCTCAACAGCCTATGAAATACAGAGTAAAGTGACAAGGCTTTCAGCCTGTCCATGGAGGTCATGGATTGGAGTCCCTGTATTTACTTAGTGAGAAATTTCTGAGGTCTCTCCATCTGCTGCAGGTGTCTAGTGAGGTACATGCAAAAGGGAGTGATATACTCTATTAGTGGTCTGATTAGGATTAAGTAAATTGGAGTTATAACATCCCTTGACCTGGATGATATGCCCATGCTTAAGAGGTTCACTACATACCACTGTGGAAACCTGGTGGTAAAAATTCAGATTGTTATCAACCTGTGTTCCCAAGTCTCATTCCACTGGGTTGGAATGTAGAAGGTGCTGTCAATCCTGTAATTTGTAGGGATTCCATTTTTTCCAAAGGGAATAATGATGCACTTTTTTACATTTAGTTTTAGACCATGGCTTTTGCACCAATCATTTATTTGTGTTTGTCCTTCCTGTAATATGTTGACATTGTTGGGGGACTCAATGATTGCTCCCAGTTTGCAACAATCAGTGAACTTGGTGAGGCAAAGGCCATCTACTTTGGCCTGGATGTATGAGAAATAGATGCCAAACAGTAAGGGGCCCAGCATAGATCCCTGTTGTACTCCACTGGTAACAGGTCTACTGGTGGAGGTGGAGTCACCAATTTTGACAGAGTGTGTTCTGTCGATGAGCCAATTAGATACCCATCTAGTAAGATAAGGGTTAATCCCTACGTGGGAGAGTTTCTCAATGATGTCAGAGTGGGGAATTATGTGGCAAGGTCAAGATAGGTTGTGTGCACTGTCTTATCTTCATTCATGGCTTTGGTAACATTCTCAAAGAAGTCTACCAGGTTTAATAACCATGCACTATCCTTAATGAAGCCAAACTAGATTGGGTCCAGCATTTGGAGGTCACCTATATCCTTCTTGATAAGGTCAAAGATGATTCTTTCGATGGCCTTGAAGATGAGGCTGGTTAGATATATGGGTCTGTAATTCCCAAGGTCAGTTGATGCCCCCCCCCCCTTTGTGCAGGGGATTATTGTTGCTGTTCTCCATTATTCAATTCTCAAGCTATAATTAAAGAGAATGCCAAATGGGTCCACTAGGTCTTGTTTTAGATTGTTTAGTAAACAACTTGGGATATTATCTGATCCCACTGAGGCCATGTTTTTGGCCTTGGTGAATGCAGAGGTTACCTGTTCTCTAGAAATACTAGACAGAGGGCGGGTGTCAGGTATGCTTTGTGATATGGTAGGTGAGGATAGGGGGTGCAATTTGCACTGAATCTCTCAGCTAGCAGGTTGGCGATATCTTCTAGTGTAGTATGAGTGATCCCATCTACAACTAGTTAGACTTCAGACATAGTTAAAGAATCCCTTATGATTATTCTTGGTTAGGAATGTGATTTTAGTTTCAGCATTTGCTTTAGAAGACTTTAAAGATTTCTGATTTTCTTGTTTAGGTTTAGGAGGGAACTCTTCCTCTGCAGAGTGATATCCCTCTTGATTTTGGACAACAGTTTCTTTCTCTTGTTATTTAATCTGTTTATACTAGAAGTCCACCACGGTGGCTTGTTTTTATGGGAAGACTTGGTTTTGATCCAGGCAGGTACAGTAGAGCCTATGTCTATGCATTCACTTAAGTGTTTGAACAGGGCATTTGCACACACTTCCGTTGCTGTCTGTGATTGCAGATGGAATGAAGTTTTTTATACCATCACTTAGTAGGCTTTAGTTAGCTTTGGTAAAGTTTTTTTTTATAATTTTCTGTTCCTGTGTGGGTGTGAGTTCCAATAGTTATTTCAAATTAGACTGATTTGTGGCCTGACCTAACCAGGGAGGGCATCATGCATGGGGAAGTACAGTGCCCCCCCCCATGTTGGTGAGTACTATGTCCAGAACATTAGAGCCCCCTATTGGAGATGTAGACTATCTGTTCCAGAGCATTTGTGTTAACAAAGCCCAGGGACCTCTAGGCAAGGGTGTTTTTGCTTGTGTATGTCCCCCAATCTATGGAAGGCTAGTTGAAATCTCCCATGACCAAGATATTTGGCTGTTTGATGAGGGACTCCAGTACATTGTGGTAGGCGGTGCGCTTATCCTGGTTCATGGTTGAGGATCTATAGCTAGTAATGAGTATGAAAGTATGATACTTTCCCCATAATTAATTCGACATGCGGTAGTACAAGAGAGCCATGCTGTTTGACCAGTCTCATAGTATATTTGGGTCTTAATGAAGATGGATACACTTCCACCTTTGATTCTTTCACACTCATTTTGAGGTCTGAATGTGTATAAGGCATTGTAACCTGGGGTGCTCTCAGTGGCCGTGAACCATGTCTCGGTAACTGAACAGATGTCCGCATCCTCCAAGGTGAGGAGCGTTTCCAGGGAGTGCCGTTTCATATTTAAACTCCTATCATTAAGCAGCATGACCTGAGTTTGTCTAGATAATATTTGTTATGCTGGAAAATTTCTTGTTTTGAAATTGCCTAAAAAAGGCACTATGGGGGAGAAAAGGGTGTTTTGTCAGTATCCAGAAGCTAAGGGGTCAGGTGCAGACCATCTCTAACAAAACAGCGATGTCTGTCTACCATATCCTTCCAGGCTGACAGATACTGGATCCACCTGGATTGACACTAGAAGCTGAGCCAATTCTTGAAGTCAATCTTTTTTGTTTATATTGTGGCATCATCCTAGGTGAGTGCAGGATACTGCTTAGGGCAAGTGACATACCTCTCTGCTACACATAATCAGAAAGTTCCATCATGTCACTTTTCATATTGTCCAAACATATACATCTCAAGTCATTCACTCCAACATAGACTATGACAGAGTCATAATGGTACTTGTTGAGTGACTTGAGTGCATGCGTGATTTGCCCGATCCTGGCACCTGACCGTGACCTCTTCCTTGTCCAGTCTAGTGAGGGGGACATCTGTGTGTCTCACTATGGGGTCGCCTATGACCAGGACATTTGATGCGTTTTGACTTTGGGGCATATTTGTTGATACATGGGTGTGTGTGTTGATATTTTTAGTAGTTTCTTTTTGTTTAGTGGTGACTGTGGATGGTGTGCATTTGGGAGGTATCTCTTTTTTGTTAGGCTTTTAGTGAGTACCTCTACATACATGAGTTTATGTGTCGTGACCTTATTTTGTGTAAGAGGTGAGGTTTGAGGTGAAGCATGTATGCTGACAACCTTCTTGATGTCTGGTTTGTTTTTATGTGAGAGAATTGACTCCAATTCCACCACATATTTGCATCTCTCACAGGGTGTTAGTTTGCTTTAGGAGTAAATGGTTGTCAGTATACATGATGCAATTGCTACATTGCCTCAAGATGCCCACATCAATCAAGCTGGCAGGAGAAATGATGGGAAACTGTCCATCCATTGTGGCAGGATTTTTCTGAATGTGGTATTTGGGAAGGAAGTGGGCTAGCTGGACTTAGTCACAAGTAGCAAAAATGAAGCAGTGATGCTATTAAACACAGTTAACAAAGTGCAGTGCTAGCTTAAAAATACTTATTTTTCAGGGTTTTTTCCCAGTGGATGGCTAGAAATTCAGTGCAGATGCACTCTAGACTTCTGGCTAAAGTTGCTAAATGTTGAGCAGCTCTGGTAAACTGAGTGCAAACCTGTGCAAATGTGAAGCTTAAATGTAAATGGTTTTACCACAACTACCACTGGAGAAAGCCCTAAACTTAGCCTTTCTCCAGCAATTCCACACTCAGATGGGTCCTGAGTGTGATGCCCATGCACTGGTCCAACAATCAAGGAGCCTCAATCCTCACCACTAACACCAATGAGGGGCATCCATATTGGAAAAGGATAATAAATAAACACACAGTAAAGTACAATTTCCCTTAAGAGCACACAGAGATCACAGTCAGTCTGGGGCTGGTTGCTCCCTTTCTCTTCAGGTCCCCAATAAGACTCCCCACTGGCACAGCTATAGGGTCCAGATCTCAGCCTAGTGGGCATGCTAAAACCTCCAGCACCCTCTCTGTCCAGCCAGTGCTTCATGCCCCTGCCCAAGTAGCTGACACACAGACACTTTGAGATATACAACCACAGACACTCCTGGGGAAGGCTGGCACAGGTTCTCCAGCTGTGCCCCTTTTACCCATACTATATGATAGTACCAGCTGCCACTACCCACTAATATCAGCTACTCAAAGGCCCTTCTGAAAGGGTGTCCAATTATTACTGTGCAATATTATTATCCAAATGGTAAGTGTGACTGAACAGTCAAGGCTTATTAGAGTGACTTGGTACAGTATCACTATATACATGCAATGTACTCTAGAACTTGAATTAACTCTACATAAAACAGCCACAATTGAAAGGTTTAAAAATATTTAATATTAAATAATAAAAACACAAGACAATACTTCTTACTACACAGTGCTAGTCAAGAGTTCAGAGATCACAGAGAAATACTTAAAATAATACCGTAGAAAAGTTCTGACATCAACACAGAAAAACAGTCTAATCTTCCTATTTCCTAGCTATGTCTAAGAGAAAACACTAAAGACTTAAGATCCTAGTTACATATAGCTACAGGCAGTGCTGAGTTAGATGTTCTCAAGACAAAATGCTCTGAGCTCTCTGATTCTCTCTCTTTAAATTGATAACACAGGGCTACTTCACATGACATAATTTGTCACACTTCCCTTGTGTTCCCAGGCTAACAGAAACTACATTTACATACTTTACACCTGGTCAGAAACCAGAGCAATAAAGGACATTTATACATGCAAATTCTAGTCATTAACTCTGGTCTTAAAACAATGGGCAGGATGCCTCCCTCTAGACATACTGGCTCCGAATTTTGACATGAAAGACAGTCATAAAATGTCTGACTTAGCTTTCTTACAGCAGAGTGCACTGTTGTTACATTTTTGCAGTTCAATATCCAATGCAGTCTTTTCACATTTAAGAGAACAAGCCTGTAGCTTACATTAATATTTACAAATGACAGAATTATCTACAAAATTATATCTGGCTAGGCTGGCAGCCTTCACATAGCTTCACACTGAGCTTCACACTTCTGCCACAAGGGTGCAGGGAGGCCCTCTTAATGTAAGATATCTGGTTTAAGAGCACAACCCAAATCTAGCATATGCTATATAAGGCAAGAAAACACAATTTCTTGATGGGAAGGAATAAGGGAGAGACACTAAGGTCAAAGTGAGAGTGTTTAGTAGTGTACTATTAAATGACCTGCACTGGTACCACCCTCTACACAAACTGGCAGCTCTTCAAGTAGCTGTGAACAGTGAGAGACTATGGACAGCATTTCCTATTGAGCATTTTAAACTGGAGAAGTCTGCTTATATGCAAGCACTGGGAACCACATTTGCACATCATGAAAACATGAGGCTTTTATACCAGCAGGATGTAAGACTTTATAAAGTTAGACCCTCAGGCCAATCAAATAAAAACACACTAAACGATCAGCCAGTAGTTCCCACCTTGGATGGGTTGAATTTAGCTCTCTGCTCCCACCAAAGTGCAAAATAACTATCCCAATGTAAAACAAACTGGCTTTGAGTTCAAGTGCAGTAATAAATGCTTTACATCATTGGAAATAAGTTTACTAACTCTGAAAAATGTTCATGGCACACAATAACTTTGCAAAACAGAAATATTTTGCTAGACTCAGGAGAACTTTGGCAAACTCAGAACAGTTTTTGTAGTATCAGAGGAGGTTAGGAAATATCAGCAAATGTTAAAACAGCTCTGCAGTGATAAATCCTTAAAGAATTTGAATGCTCTAAAACAGTTAAATAATATCATTACAGAAATATCTCATCGCTTGCTTAAAAAGAAAGTGTCTAGATTAACACAGGCAGCAAATAAGATGGAGTCTAATTTTCCTGCTTTAGAGCTGCTCCCCCTGGTTCTGGAATTTGAAGACAAGCATTTCCCAGAGGATGTTAAATCTACTTTATTGAATACTTCTCTGGATAACATTTTATTTTCAGAGCATTTTGTGTAGATTTTGCAATAATTAGATGAGAAAGACATAACACTGCAGAATATGCCACTGCAGAATTATAATACAGACTACACCACAAAAGCTGGTCTTTACTGTAAAGAGACAAGACATTATCAGTTTCAACAGAAAAAAAACATAAAACTCAGACTTAACTGCAAGCACCGAGGAACAACAGACAACTACAGCAAGAACAATGTATTTCCTCCATACAAGATAGATGTTCATTGCATGGACGTTACCCCAGACCTGACGTAATGTTGCATAATATGTGTGCAACTTGTGCTGCCATGTTAGCCAACATTGTTTTATGGTATTGGCAATCTCATTTTGTTTTCACCAGACCAAGCTTTATTTCAGGTTTTTGGATGACATTTTTATGTTATGGACTCATGACGCTATTGAACTATATGAATGTTTTTTTCTGTATATTAATGAAACTGTTGATTTTTTGAAATGTACGTATGTTAGTCAACCAATCTATACATTTTTGAATACTACAATTTCCCAAATATATTGTTTTGTGGAAGTATGAATCTAACATTTTTCTGAAGATCTTTTTCTTAAAATATTTCGCTGCATTTTTCAAGCAGTCATAATTTCTAACAGAAGAAGAATTTAGTGAAGGTCCAGATGGTTAGTCTTTTGACATTACTTCCAAAGATGAAGTGTTTTTATGGAGTTGGAGCATTTAAAATCTATGTTTATAGTATGAAGGTATCCAAATTCAGTGTTTGACAAATTAGGTCAGGAAATAATATGTATTGGAAGTTCTAAGTTTCAATCTATAATGAATTTAAGAACAAACATTGAACTTATAATAAAATCGAGTGCTAACCATTTTAAAGAGCAATTATATTACTGTGCAATAAAACATTGGAGGTGTGAAAAGAATTTTTAACAAAACTGGAAGTTTGTATTTGGCTGTATTGTTTTATTAGACAGATTGGATGAGAGGCCCACTATTGTTTTCAAGAGAGGCAGAAATTAAAAGCTTTGGTTGAAGGTGACCATATAAAAAATGTTGTACACCTGCCAATGCAAGAGGAATGGCTAAACCGGTTCCTGCTCCTAATATATATATATATATATATATATATATATATATATATATGTGTGTGTATATATATATATATATATATATATATATATATATATATATATATATATATATATGTGTGTGTGTGTGTGTGTTGTTCTTCTTTCGGCTTTTCCCGGTTAGGGGTCGCCACAGCGGACCTCCGGTCTGCTAATGATTGGCAGTAGATATTTACAGTGCCGAGGTGCCAGCTTGACACCTAACCTTCAACGAAGGCACTTCCATTTCATGCATGTCTTTCAAAAGCCACTCGACAGCAGGGAGGACATGCAGACTCCACACAGGAGGCGCTCCAGCCAAGAATCGAACGGGAGAACCTCTTGCTGTGAGGCGACAATGGTACTGCTGCACCACCGCGGCTTATAGATTCAGATATTATCTTCATTCCTTTGTATCTTAGAGTAATTTTATGTACTGGTAAATTTAAGTGAAATACCAAGAGAACTCATATATATTGTTATCTGCTTGTCTTGTACAACTTTTTACACAGGTAAAACTGAAACACCCCTAAAAATGTGAATTTATGACTATATGTACTTGATTAAAAAATAAGGGTAATATTTTATGTAGGCAGACTGTCAGTTGTGTTAATTTTAATAAAAAGGTTATTTTTTATTTTGGAGAAAGTTATATTTCCTGGGGGGGTTGTGAACATGATAACAATGCAGGGAATTGTATTAGCAATTATTATTATATGCATCATCATGCCCCCTCCCATTTTAAATCAGAAAATATGTATTAATTCTGTGATGGCACTTTGGATTTATAGGTTCATAGTAGTTTACTAGGCTAACGACCACAAGGGCATTTTTAAGGCTAGCCATGCAACCCAAATCTCTGACAAGTTCTGATACTCTTGATAAGTGTAAGCAGGGGTTTGGGAGATGAACCATTTACAGGTTACCTGTATCCATTAGAGACATAGTTGCCAAACCAGGGATGAATTTCTGATTTCCCATCTAATTATCCAAGTTGCACTTGAATTGGGTTAGGATGAACTCTGCTTCACATGGATAGGGAGCCTGTTCCATAAATGCAGTAGTCTCGTGGATACATAACTACCTATCTCTCCAGCAGGAATTATTTATATCACAGGCAAAGTTTAAGTTTTTAGAATGGGTAATTCTGGTGCTGTTTGTTTTGTGGATATGCAGGAGGTCCATCAGAGTGAGGTCTGACAATGCCCTGTATGCCAGGCATAGATCTCCCCTCAAATGCCTGTAGGAGACAGAATACAGGGATAGGGCTTTGAGGCCGTCTGCATAGGACATTTTACTTACACCCTGTATTCTTTTAGTGAGGAACCTCTGTTGTTCCAGTTGTTGGATATGCCTGGTTAGGTACATACTAAAGGAGGCATTGTACTCAAAGATAGATCTGATGAATGCCAAATACAGTGGAACAATGCCTTCCTTGGACTTGATGCCTTACCTTTGCTTATAAGTTGTGCAGTATGGAATGATTTCCTAACCACTGTAGACACGTGATGGTCAAAGGCTAGATTACTATCTATGTGCATCCCTAAGTCCCTGACTACTGGGTCAAGTCTAAGGGGTGTGTTATTAATATGACAGTTACCCAGGGTGGATGACTTTCCAAAGGAAACTATTATGCATTTCTTGGCATTTAGTTTTAGTCATGGCTCTAACACCAGTTGTTTGTCTGTGTCAGCCCCTCCTGGAGAACATTTGTGTCAATGTGAGATTCAATGACAGCTCCTAATTTGCAATCATCTGCAAATTTAGTCAGCCAGAGACCACTGGCATTGGCCTTGATTTCTGAGAAGTAAATGCCAAAAAGGAGTGGTCCAAAGACTGATCCCTGAGGGACTTCACTTGTGACCGGACTTTTTGTAGAAGTGGACTCCCCAATTCTAACTTCCTGGGTCCTGTCTTGGATGGCTATCCGTCGGGTGACATACAGGTTTGTACCTATCCTCTTGAGTTTGTCAACAATGCCTGAGTGGGGTAATGTGAATTGTCTGTAAAGTGATTTGTTAACAGTTTAATGTTTTTATTAATTGTTTTAAGGATGATATGTGTAATTATGTATATGTTTTCTAACAGTACAACAAAGTCACACATTTTTTAATGGATTAATATTTATAGAATGGAAATTGTGTGAATAATAGTTCTGATAAATTTAGTTTTATTAGTGAATTAAAGTACGTAACTTATTTAATAAACACGTGATGACTATCTTTGACTAGCAGCCTTTTTTAGCATTAGAAATTGAAAAAAATAATAAAAAATAGAATAATACTTCCAAGATAAACTATATATGTGTGTGTGTGTGTTTAAAGTTAAAGAAGCAGAAGAAAATTTAATGAAGACTTGGAAAAGAAAAAAAATAATTCTGGGAATAAAATGGTGGGATAAAGCTAGACAAAATTTGGGATTATTGAACTCAGATCAACTTGAATATACAGGTCTAATGCTGGAGTTGATGGAAGATACACAGTGGCTGGACAGTAAATTTGTTAAATTACTTATGACTGCGGTGGTGCAGCGGTTAGCATGGTCACCTCACAGCAAGAGGTTCTCCCGTTCAATTCTCGGCTGGAGTGCCTTCTGTGTGGAGTCTGCATGTCCTCCCCATGGTTGAGTGACGTTAAAGACATGCAGGTAGGTGCGTGCGTGAATGGACGTGCCTTCTTTGAAGGTTGGGCGTCGGGCTGGCAACTCAGCACCATAAAAATTCACTGCCAATCATTAGCGGACGGGAGTTCCGCCTTGGCCGAAATACTTAGATTTTATAATTGAGGCTAGAATACAAATGGCATAAATTATAATAGGTTGACATTTAGAACTTCTAAGAAATATTATTATGTGACCTAATTGTCAAGTACTGAATTAGGATACACATTTCTCTAAACAAAAACTTTAAATTCTCACTGGTCTAAAGGCACCAATATTTGACCATCTGAACCCTCTTTAGATTCTGTCTTCTTCTTTAACTGCGGAACTTTCATATTGGATGCCCACATTTACTCTTCCATCCATTTTGTAGATTCCCAAAGACATGCAGCTATGGGCTCCCTGCTGTAATTCCAGTGTAATCCTGAGACTTGTAATTGTGAGTCCCTCAATTACAAAAAAAAAAAAAAGAAACTAAATGATAACAGCAAATATTGTTTTATTTATATATCTGAGTTTGTCCACTGGGTTGATTCAAAACACCCTTTTCAGTGAAGGCCTGGGGAGAACAGCTCTAACATATTACAAACAGTTTAAACAGGATATATATATATATATATATATATATATATATATATATATATATATATATATATTTATACACATATATATGTATATATATATATATATATATATATATATATATATATATATATGGATCAGTATCATTTCGCCGAAAATTTCTGACATAGGGTCCAAATCGCTGAAAATCCATTTTGCAGAAAATATTACTGACAGTATATCTGCCCTTTTCCCCCACTGTAGTGTGATCTCGGAGTGAGAATATTAAAGTGGGGGGTGTGGGGGACGTATCTCCCCCACCCAGTACAGTTTAATATTGTCTAGTATTGTTTTATATTGAGCAGTCCCTATTAAAAGGGTAAATAAGTAGTTTATAAACTGAATAGGTGGGGGGGCTACCCCCCATTGTGGGGGGGTTGTGCCCCCCACCCCCACTTTAATATTCTCACTCCGAGATCGCACTACAGTGGGGGAAAAGGGCAGATACACCATCAGTAATATTTTTGGTGAAATGGATTTTCGGCAATTTGGACCCTATATCAGAAATTTTTGGCAAAATGGATTTTCGGCGAAATGTCATAGACCCATATATACATATATATATATATATATATATATATATATATATATATATATATATATATATATATATATATACATATACATACATATATATATATATATATATATATATATATATATATATATATATATATATATATATATACAGTCATTAAGTGATATACATTAGCAGTTATACGTTCATTTGGTAATTAGATTACATTCATCTGAAAAAACAACTATTGCATTATAAACAATACTTATGCACTAGTTGATGTTGAACCTTGAAAATATGAAGAGGTGTATGAGTGGGTCTGTCAGATAGGTAAATAGATCATGTAGTTGGTACCTAGAAATTCAAAGAAGGTGAGGTGAGGGAAATAACTAGGTAGGGCAGAAAATGCTACTATTATAGTTAAGAGGTGGGGTATAAAGGAGGTTCCTAGCTAACATTTTATTTATTTTACTTTTGTTAACTGGGAAATTTTGACTGGACAAGGTCCATTTTAAGTGGAGGCCCGGGGAGAAAAGCTCCGGCATTAAGTTATACAAATACAATACATCCAGCATAATACACAAAACAGGTTTTATCATGTATGCTGAGCATAGTAATATAACAAGAAATTAATAAAACACTCCAGGTAAAAGAAGATATAGAACGTAGGTAAAAAGACAATGTCAGTCATACATTGGTAAGAGAAGAAAATATATCCAGTAAGATTCTACAGTTAAAACTACCCTTTCACATGACCAAGCCTACAGGGGATCAGAGATCCAGCATGTGATCAGAGAGTAGTTTGGGGAGTTAATAGTAGTATGGGTAGGGTTATGTGATACAAGGGCATAACCAGGTACTAAGAAGGTACAATTTGAGGGAGTTTTTGAATATAGATGTGGAGGGGGCAGTGGACACGGATAGGGTAAGAGACTTCCAATTTCTGGCAACGGTATGGGAGTAGAGTGCTTTCCCTGCATTATTGTTAGCCTTGGTGATGGAGAGGAGAGATTTTTCACTGGATCGTAGGTAGTGGTTTGCAGTATAGAGAGTAAGTAGGTTGGGTAATGAGGGTTTTTTTTTCAGGATATTTGAGAATATTGTAGGCTGTGCCCAGCTGGTGATAGTTAAATAGCTGTGGTATCTCAAGCCATTTTAGTTCTTTTAGTGCAGCACAGTGATGGGTTCTATAGGTTGAGTTAGTAGCAAACTTGGCTTTTTTATTGTAGCATGATTCTAGTTTGTCTAGGTCACATTGTCTGATTTGGGCAAAGATTGGTGCTGCGTATAATAGAGTTGAGAGGAGGTGGCTTTGTGCAAAAGTGACTCTTGCTTTTTGTGAGAGAAAGGACTTATGCCTGTATAGGGAGCCTACTTTTTTGCGTACTAGTTTTATGGTATATGAGATGTGAAGATCAAAGTGGAGATTATTGTCTATTTCAATGCCCAGAAGTTTGGTGTGGTTAGAAGGGGAGATGGTGGTGCCATCCTTAGATGTTAAGGAGAGGGTTTTTTTTATCTATTAGGGGTAAATAGTAGCAGTTGTGTCTTTTTGGGATTTAGAATTAGTTGGATACCTGAGATCCATTTTTCTATTGAGTTAAAGGTATCTTGAGTGAGTGTATGTAGGGTGGTGGGAGATGAGGCAGAGCAGATCAGGGTTGAATCATCCACATATTGTATGAGTGTGGCATGTTGTGTAGAGCATTTGAGGTTATTTGTGAAAATAGAGAACAATAGCGGGCCCAGTATAGAGCCCTGTGGGACTCCTATGGTGGTTGGAAGTTGTGTAGACAGAGTTCCTTTCCACTGGACTGATTGTTGCCTGTCAGACAAGTAGCTTCTGAACCAGGCTATAGTAGAGGAGGTGAAGGATAATGATGTTAGTGAGTCTAGTAGGATGGAGTGGGAGGCCATATCAAATGCTGTTGAGAAGTCTAGGAAAATGGCTGATGCATATTTGTTATCATTCCTGTGAAGGTTTATATGATTAGTGAAGGATAGAAGGGCTGTGGTAGTGCTGTGATGTAGATGGAAACTGTGTTGTGTGGTAGATAGTAGATTGTGTGTGTTAAGAAATGTCATCACTTGCAAGTGGATGCATTTCTCAAGAATTTTGGATAAGGGGCAAAGGATGGCAATAGGTCGGTAGTTGGAGAATTCGTAAGAATTACCTCCTTTATGGAGAGGAATGATGTGAGATACTCTCCAGAGTTTGGGTATGTAGGATTCTAGTATGGAGCGGACGATTAGGATGGAGACAGGATATGATAGGGAGTCACTAGCCATTTTTAGGTATGCAGAAGGTATGTTATCAGCTGTCAGTGTGGTTGGCTTTTTAGTTTTAGGAGGAGATTTTTGATAGGCTGAAAGAGGGGGTGATGTGGGATAGGTTAGGTTGTGATTAGGGTAGACTGTTTTTGGTCATTTGACTGGACAGGACTAAGATGGATTTAGTAAAATGGTTATTAAATTGAGAAGATATGTCTAGTGTATTGTTAGTAGAGCTGGATGCTGGAGTAGTGGTTTTGCCTGGCTTTAGTAGGGAGTTAATGGCATGCCAGAATTTTTGTGGATTATTCGAATATTTCCTTTGGGCGCTAAGAAAATAGTTTTGTTTGTTTATTTTGGATTCAGCCTTGGCCTTGTTTCTAAGCTGTTGATAGTATTGCCTAGAGCTAGGGGGTTTGTCAGTTTTCCAGATTTTCCAGGCTTTATCTCTAGCTTTTAGTCTGGTGTCCCTATTTAGCCAGGGTGCGTAGTTGGCTTTAACTCTGATCTTTCTGCTGGGAGCTAGACTGTTAAGGATGTTAGAGGAGGTAGTATTGAAGTAGTCTACTGCCTGGTCTAACCCAAGTGTCCGTAGTGGCTCCCAGTTGTAGTGGCTTAGGACAGTATTTAGGTATTGTGGGGTAAGGTTACGGTCATCTTGTACGAATTTGTAGACTACTGGTTTGGGGTGATTGGAGTGTTTGTGGAGTAGGAAGATGGGGAGATGATCACTTAGGTCATCTATGAGACAGCAGCATAAGGTTAAAGAAGAAGTATAGAGGGGGGGATGAAAGTGTCACAAAACTATGACATGGCTGGGAGATGCTAGTAAAACTATACAGATATTGGTGAAGTCTCTTTATGGACAATGGGATTTCAAATGAAGAGAAATTGTTTGATAATATGGCAAGCTGAAAATACACAGGAGCAGATCCATTCATTTGATAGGTGAAGTTTTACTTGTGTTTTAAATGAGTTTGCATTCTGAATGGATTTCAGTTGTAGTGGTTTGTCATTCCATGGTCTAGTACATTGTTTGGATATAAAGAGAGTCACCTGCAGTATTAGATGATTTGGTTAAAGTGATTAGTGATTTTTTTCTAGAGCATAAAACTGTTAAGGGTAGACTTCCAAGATGGCTGCACACTGATCAACAGCTTAACCTCAGCTCTCCCAGTATTAAAACAGAAACTAAGAAACGGCAGCCAGAGATATTGTCAGCTTGAGTAAAATTCAGTTACTGGCTAGTAAGGACGCTACCTGGATCCATGCAAACAAGAAACTAAGAGAGCCTGAAAGAAACTCAACTAGAAAAGCTGAAGAGAAGATACTGACTGGGAAGAAGCCAGTAGCTGTCCAGCAAAAAGCACTTCAAGCTTCAGCTTTGGTGCAAGACATGACTTCCAGTAAGCTAGAGGATAAAATAAATCAAATATGCTCAAAGTTGATTAAAATAAATGAAACACTGAAGGAGTATATCAACTCCGATAACAAAATGCTTTAAACAGATATTCAGATGAGCTGATAAAACTGCAAATATCAGAAGTGGAAATTAAGAAAAGGCTGGCTTAATATGAGACTGCTCAAGAAGTGATGTTTCAAAAAATGGCAGAATTAGAGGATATAACTGTTTACTATCATATTTTCGAATTGAACTCCATCGACTGCACTTTTGTCGAACACGGAAATTCGAAAACGGTAATGTCGAACACCAAAAGCCAACCTAGGAATGGTTTTAACATGGGTCGATATAGGTGTTCACTGCTATTGCTGAACTACAAACCTCTCCCCTATCTCAACCCATGTTAAAACCCGTTCCTAGGTTGGCTTTTGGTGTTCGACATTACCATTTTCGACAAAAGTGCAGTCGACGGAGTTCAATTCGAAAATATGATAGTAAACAGGTATAACATGTAGGGAAAATCTCAGATTTTCCGCTGTACCAGAGAAATTAGAAGGAACAGACTGTATTAATTTTATGATGGCACAATGAAGCAACTAGACTGGTATTCCACAGCAGGAACTGTTAATTAAAAAGGCCATGTGTATGCTATAACATGGCCATTACAAAGCAGCCAAGACCTTTATTAGTAAAGATGCAAACTTACCAGCAGAAGGAGTTGATCATGACAAAGCTATGGCAAAACAGCAAAGCATTAAAAGTCGGAGACATTTGAGTGTTTGTGGAAAATGATTATTCACTGTACACCAGGCAGAAAAGAAACATATTTATTTTAGTAATCAGGGAATGTTGAGAGGCAGGTGTGAGATTGAAGCTGCTGTAGCCAGCTGTCTTCAGAATATTTTTTTCCTGGAGGATCACAGTCATTTTTGATTCAGGACAGGCTAAGGAGGAAATCCAAAAGTTTGTCCAACAAAAAATGAGCTATCGAACAGAAGGAGACTCTGCTTCTCATTCTTCTGATAACAAAACACACAGACATTTCCAGTGAAACCTTTTCCTCTGTTCCAAAGGAAAATACTTGAGTGATAGAGAAAAGCACAGGACTTGACCAGAAGAATCAGGAGCATGGTAGAAGTCAACCAGAATCTGGAGCTGGGAGATGGAGACGAACAGGAAGAAGACCAGCAACACGGAAACTAGTGAATAAATGTGAGGCTGCAAAGCATCAGTCGCAATTGTGAAGTATGGCTTTATAAAAATAAATGGAAATAGTGGTCTTCTGTCAACTTTGTTAAACTAATGAGGAACTGAAAAACATTTGCCTCGCTTGGTGTCATTAATGTTTGGAAGGACACTGACAGGAGGGAAGGACGAAGGGAAAAGATAACTGTAAATAAAACTATGGGCCAGATTCATTAACTCTTACACTAAGCGTACATGATATGTATTCAAGAATATCCCTACCATATTTTTGTGCTTTCTAGTTACTCAAAAGATTACAATTAGTGTGCATGTAGTCTACACTTTGTGGTAACCTTTATGAATCCCTGTTGATATTTAAAGCTGCAAGAAAATCAGTAAGAAAATTAAAATTAGCGGAAGAAGGTGTGAGTTATGCCTGTGTTGTCTGTTCACTCAGTATGGTGTAACCATAGTGTACACTTAGTGTAGGCATTATTGAATCCCAGGTTATTATTTTCTTAACAGCATTTCTATGAAACTTTTCACAAATATAAGTTATTTAAGTAAACAGATAATGTTTTTTTCTTTCTTTATCCTCCTCTTTTTTTTTTGTATTAAGAAATGTAGGCATTACAGTGCAAAAAGAGAAGAAAAGCTAGACACACATGCTTAAGTTAATAGGCTGTAATCATGGGTTGTTCTGGTAGAGAATAGTGTGTAAAAGTATACGGATCATAATATAGGTAGAGCTGATATGTTTTGCCTTACTTTTGCATAGGTTAATGTCTGGATTAAGACCATTGGCTTAATCTACTAACACAGTTTAAGTGGAAATAAGTAAATATGAGAATACTGAATATAATGAAAAAAATTCCTTTTAGCAATTAATGTTTCAGCTTGTCTTGTAACAGAGGACTGTATTTTTCTTTTTCTCTATTACTCTTCCATGGAGGCAAGCTGATAACAGGACAACAAAAGACAGAGCATTGTTTTCCTCAAGGCTAAAAGTTAATGATTTTTGAAAGTATGCAACTAGTTTTCACATTTGGGGGAGAGGGAATAAAGGTAAAAAGGACAGAGATTGAGTAGTGTAAGTATAAAAAGAGGCAATAACATGCATCTAAGCATGGATAACCTCAATGTCAGGTTAAAGTAGGGCCTGTGTTAGGAGCTGTCTATCTGACAGAAATGTTCCTACTACGAGGGCTAAATTTCATTATCTGAAGATGTACATGGTTATGTGTGGTTGCACTAAGTTAATATGTTCTGGGTTGTGTTTGGTGTGTTTTCATTTTTATTGTTTTTTTTTGTTTGTTTTGTTTTTTTCTTTGTTTTTCAAAGGGTTTTTATTAAAACAAAAGGTATTGTAAAATGTGACATAAGTTCCAAATTTGATGATAAGAAAAATTTGTATCTAAGGATTAACCTGTCAAACATTAATGGGTGACTGTATCACAATAGCTGGAAACAAGCATTTAAAACAAACTGCCTTATATAATAGATGGGAATAATGACTTCTTACCATAATGTCAACACTTTGGGTGGCCACAGTGGTGCAGTGGTTAGCATTGTCGCCTCACAGCAAGAAGTTCTCTGGTTCGATCATCGGCTGGGGTGCCTTCTGTGCGGAGTCTGCATGTCCTCCTTGTGGTCGTGTGGGTTTCCTCCGGGTACACTGGTTTCCTCCCACACCCCAAAGACATGCTGTAGGTGGACTGGACACTCTAAATTGGCCCTAGGTGTGTGTGTGTGTGTGTGTGTGTGTGTGTGTGTGTGTGTGTGTGTGTGTGTGTGTGTGTGTGTGTGTGTGTGTGTGTGTGTGTGTGCCCTCTGTGGAAGGTTGGGTGCCAGGCTGGCAACTCGACACCGTAAAACTCCATTGCCAATCATGAGCGGACAGGTGTTCCGCTGTGGCGACCCCTAACTGGGAAAAGCCAAAAGAAGAAGACCATAATGTCAACACTTTCCATATTATCTTGGATATCTATAGGAGACACACTTAGAAAGAAATGAGCATGTGAATTTGATAAAGAAAGGATTTCAGAATGGGTATTCTGCAGAATATCAGGGATAAAGGAATATATGAATTCTTATACTGATTGCTAAAGGAGCTCCAGTAGTGACAAAAGAGGGAAAACGATAATAATGGCAGGTTTGTAGCTGTAAGGGGCTACTGGCAAGTAATGAGGATAAGCTGGCAGGTATTTATATTCCACCTAAAACTACTATTTTGGAGCTTAAAAATTAAGAGAAATGATTAACTTTCAGCAGGGAATATTACATATAGGTTGGTAGGACTGGAATTTGATTTGCAACAATGAGGATGTATCGTGGGGCTTCAATGGAAAATATAACAAACAAAAGTACCACTAAGTACCACTAGTACCACTGTACTACTACTCACACCACCACCCATGTCTCACCCATACTCAGCTCCCCTCCCACCAGCTCAAGAACCATCCCTATGCACCCCCCACATATTCTACCAACTATATTACTCAAACGTAAAGCATCCCTACAACTTAACATAGTAACCCTCCCACCATACCTATTACCCACAGAGAACAATCATAAACTTTCCCTTATAAACAAACACATTCAAAAACTGAGAAAACTAATAATCTCATGCATATCAAAACTAGCCCTAAGTGGAGACATCCACCCCAACCCTGGCCTTACCATCTCCAACTCCAATCCTCATAATCAGACTAGAAACCACAACTTCTCCCATATTACAGCCAATAGAAAGCCAAGTGACTTCCTTCTACTATATTAGAAGTATATCCAACAAAGTCCATGAACTCCATGCCACCATAGACTTATACTCCCCAGATATAGTCGTCCTGACAGAAACCTGGCTAAAACCTCACATTACCAGTGAGCAAATACTCCCTACAGGTTACGGCATACTAAGAGCTGACCGGCTAAACAAAAAAGGAGGTGGTGTAGCTATAATATTTAAACAACATCTAAACATCCAGATCTTAAAATCATCAGCTCCACAAATAGGCAATGAAGAAATAATATATACCAACCTCAAAATTAACCGAAACAAAACCATCAACATAATTGTATGCTACTTCCCACCTGGCCAAAACATCCCTCCACTAGAAAACCTCCTCAGCTGGTCTACTCACCATCTCCCCCAAGAAACTATCATCTTAGGTGATTTCAATATTGACTGGCAATCCTGTTCTGGCAACAATCCAACCCATCATGTACACCTTCATGGCTTCACCCAACTAGTCCAGTCCCCAACAAGGATAAATAAAAACTCCAGCAAGCACTCTACCCTGGATTGGATACTAGTCAGTAAGAACCCCCAGTCATATATAACAGGCTGCTTATCAGATAGCCTCAGTGATCACTCCCCAACATTCCTACTCAAAAAATACCTGTGCTAAGCTAAACCTGTCATCTATCATCAAATACATAAAAAAATTAACTTTAACCCACTCACATTCATCTCATCCCTCAAAGAATGTAACTGGCATGCTCTAAAGTACCTCAGTCTAGATGATGCAGTTGAATCTTTTAATACTACCTTCCTGAACATCCTTAATTACCATGCCCCCATAAGATTTTCCAGAACCAAAGCACAACCCTCCCCATGGCTACAGAAAACCACTAAGTCAGAAATGAAAAACAGGGATAAAGCCTGGGAGCACTGGCACAAAACCAAAACCCCCGCAGCTAGACAGAAATTCCTAGAACTATGCAATAGAGTCAAAAAGCTAATAAAACGGGACAAATTCCAATACTACCAGTCTGTCCTAGACTCCTCACAACACAGCCCCAAACAATTCTGGTCCTCCATAAACTCCATCCTCCACCCAGGTAAAGTCAGTACCCCTCCTCCTAACATCCCTCACTCCTCAGAAAATATTGCTACCTCATTCAACACACACTTCACCGAAACCATACTATCACTAGCTAAACAACACAATTCCCCTCCCCTCCAACCCACACCTTCAACTAGTAATCTCCCCACTGCCTTCTCTTTTCTCCTGTACCTACCTCCAACATAAAAACTCTTAACTAAACTTAAACCCACCAAATTAGCAGCAGACAACCTCCCAAGTGAATACCTACAAATTGCAGCTGATGCTCTGGCCTACCCAGTATCCATCTTGATTAACCAATCTCTGTCAGAAAGTTACGTTCCCACATTGTGGAAAGTCTCACATATAATTCCCCTCCACAAAGGCGGACCCTCTGCAGAACTAACCAATTACCGCCCCATAGCTATTCTCTCTCCACTCTCCAAAATACTAGAGAGATGCTTACACTCTCAGGTCTCACACTACCTCCCTACTAACAACCTCCTTTCCAGTACTCAGCATGGTTTCCGACCAAACCATAGCACCACCACTGCCTTACTCTCCTTTACTAACACTGTCCTACAGCATAAAAACAATGGCTATCTCTCCTCTGCTACTTTCCTAGACCTATCTAAAGCATTTGACATGGTCCCACACAAACAACTTATCTCTGTCCTCAATAACCTATCCTTCTCACAATCAGTCACCAACTGGTTTCAGAGTTACCTGTCTGACCGCCAACAATCCGTTGTATGGCAGAATAACATATCTCCCCAACTACCTGTCTCCATAGGTGTTCCCCAAGGATCCATCCTTGGACCCCTACTTTTCTCTGTTTACACCAATAATCTAGCCTCTGCCACCAAACATGGCACACTCATCCAATACGCAGATGACTCTACCATCATCTGCTCAGCCCAGTCCCTACCCAAACTGCAAAAAGTCACACAGAAAGCCTTTTCCTCTGTTGAAACATGGTTATCCGATGCCCAATTAATACTCAACCCAAACAAAACTAAACTACTCATCTTCCAACCCACCAAACATACTCAAAACAACTCTCACTTTAACATCACAGCAAAAGACAACACCACTATATACCCAACTGAACACACCAAATTGCTAGGAGTAGAAATAGACAATAAACTAAAATTTGACATTCACATATCCATGACCATAAAGAAGGTCCACAAAAAGCTAGGAGCATTATACAGAAATAAACAATTTCTCACCAAAGCAGCAAAGATTTCAGTAGCAAATTCCCACCTTATCTCCACCCTACTTTATGCCTCTCCAGTATATACCAACCTAAGGCAATGTGATCTAAACAAGTTAGAGACCTGCTACAACAAAATCACAAAATTCGGACAGGGGCATCCTACCGTAGTCACCACTGTCTCTCACTTGCTGAACTGGGCTGGCTTGAACTCCCTCACCTCCTTCAGTGGTATCAACTCTCACTCACCCACAAACTAGTAAACCATCCACTAAATGTCCCATCCCTCCAGAATCTACTCCAACCCTATCGCACCACCAGACCACTAAGATCCAGCAACAAAAATCACTTGCAGATCACTAAAGCCAATAACTCTGCTGGTGAAGCACTATTCTCTTGCACAATAGCCAAATTATGGAACTCACTCCCACCCACAATTACCTCCGTACCATCATGCACCAACTTCAAAACTTTATTAAAAGCCACCTAAAAACATGCTGGCTATGCCCTTGCAACTCCCACTCTAATATCATCCACCCCATCCAACTACTACCTTTCTTTCACCTCCACTAACTACCTTGATGATATCAAGCTCAGATGCTCATAAGCTTAGTACTTATTATACAGCAGGAACTTCTCATTGTTACATTTGTTAATGCCTGTTATGTACTTCACAGGTAAAGATTCTAGTTGTCTACTGATGTACTATGTTCTTCATCTGTAAATATGTTGTAAGTAACTTCTATGTTAAATTGTTAATCACTATGTAATCCAATGTAACTACTGTCTGTTTACTTTACTGTGGAGCTTTTCTCCCCGGGCCTCCTCTGAAAATGGACCCACGTCCAGTCGGACACTCCCGGTCAACAAATTTAAATAAATAAATAAATAAATAATAAAAAAGGCAGATTTATGAAGAAATTTATGAAACTATTTAGTATGAAAGATGTGACTTTAGTAGGAACTCAGACAAAATTTACATATTATTCTCAAGGTACAATAACTGGGCTAAACTTGACAGAAATTACATTTCACAGGAACTTGCCCATTTAATTGAGAACTTTGATACACAGCCAATAATTATTTCAGATCATAAGCCAATAATTATCAACATAAAAATGCAAAGTAATGAAGTAAAAAAGAGACACTGGAGCCTTACCAGTTACCTGTTAAAAAGTTAGGCATTGAAGGAATGGGTAGTGAAAATTATCCAGGAGTTATTAGGAAAGATAGAAAGTACTCCAGAAGTTATAGCTAATGAGTGGGATAAAATGAAAGTAGGATTTAAAATAGGGTAAAAATAAAAGAAAAAAATAGATCTGGTTAAGAATTAATAAGAATTATTTAGAGGGGCTGACAAAGGTTGAAGCATTACAAACTAAGGGTAATATCACAGAACAAGAGGAGGTGCAATTGCAGAGTGTTAAAGAGAAAATATGGGAGTACCTGGATAATATGCACAAGTTTAGAAAGATTGCTGTTTAACAACTTAAGCAACAGGAAGTAGAAAAGGTTGTTGCCAAATGTAGGAAACCTATAACAACAAAAATAACCAGAGATCCTGTAGAGGTATTAGAGATATGTTGGAAATTTTATGAACATTTCTATAAAGCAAAGAAGTGGAGAAATAAAGAAAAAGCAGAAACAGAAATATTTATGGAATACTTAAATATGCCAAGGTTAGAGATATATGAGGCCCAACAACTAACAGTTAAGATAAGAGGAGATGATAAAAATGGTGATGTATAACCAATCCATAGGAAAGTCTCCAGGAATAAATGGATTTCATGCGGAAGTTTGCAAGCTATGAGAGAAAAAAGTAATAAAGATCTGGAAGGTTTTGTTTAACAGAGGGGAGGCACCAACATCCTGGAAAAAAACTGTGGTGACTGTAATACCTAAAGACAGTAAAAAGCCATCTTAACTTTGCTTGTAAAGGCCCTGGGGCAGTTAGCCTAGTAACCTGCTATGATCTTATGAGCTGATCCAGCTTCATACAGGACCATTTCAATTTTAAACCATGATTATAAAGTGTTTATGTCTATAACAGCTAAAAGAATGGCAAAGGTGATACCAAAATTGATATGGACCAGTGTGTTTTTGTGGAAGGAAGGCAAGCATTTTACAACTTTAATAGAACAATTAGGGTCCAGAGAGAAGCAGAACATAGGAAAAAACTCCAGTTATTGGTGTGTCTCTGTAGAGAGAAAGCATTCAACAGAGTAAGCTAGGATTTTATGAGTAGAGCAATGGAAGCATTTGCATTTCCTGATGCAATTATAATGTTAATTAGAAGGATATATGGCAGATCGGAGGCAAAAATCAGAGTGGGAGGGTTCCTCTCTGATGAGTTGTGTCTGAACAGAGTATCCAGGCAGGGGTGTCCTCTTTCTCCTTTGTTATTTGCATTATATTTAGAACCACTGGCAAAGAAAATAAGTGAATCAGAATTTCAAGCATATAATTGAATATGGTGTTCAGGAAAAGTTGGCTTTATTTGCAAATGATAACATTTTTTTGTACCTGATGGACCCAGACCAAGATGTTCAGTGTTGCAGAATATTCTGAGACAGTTCCGGGTTTTTTCGGGATATAAAATTAATGAAGATAAAAAAAAATATTATAGCTATAAACTATGTATCTATGTATAGCTTGGTCCAGTAATGCCCATATTTATGGGCTCATGATAAAGTGAAGTATTTAGGAATATGGATTAAAAAGGATTCAGTTATAGCAGCTAGGGACATGGAAGAGATTAAATAAAAGATAATACAAAAATTGAGATGTGGGAAGGTCTCATATATAGATATGGATAGCAAGATACAAACAGTAAAAATGTTTTTATTTCCATTAGTTTTATACACGGGACAGGCATATTTCTATCAACCAAAGGAGAAGTTGTAGACGGTAATTAATAAACAGTAGAAGGATGTTATATGGGAGAGGAAGAGTGAAGTGGGATAAGTTAATCCTCCCAACAGTACAAGGAGGTTTAGGATTACCTGATTTGAACAGATATTTAGAGCTACACAGTTAAGATTCTTATACGTAACACAATCAGAAAGCTACAATTCAAAGTGGAAAGGGATGATGATGAATCAGGGAGTAATTCAAGAAATAAGGAAAGAGTGGGATTTTGACTGCAGATCCTTAAAGAGAGTAATAACAGACATACAGTAAGTATGAATAGATCAAAAAAGTAAGGATGGCCCCCGTGTTGTAGAAGGAAGTAGCAGTCTACAAAAATCACAAAAACTGATAGATCAAAGAACAGCCATAAAGACAATAGAGTGGACTATTGTGGATAAGAAAGAAATTATGTATTGTTACTATTTTGCAAAAAGCCTAGAATTTCCAGACACAAGGTATACAAAATGATCAAGACAGAAATTAGAGGAAAGAAAAATACTTCCACAAGAAAAACTGTCAGAAGCTTCAAATGAAAATGTGCATTCATTAATACAACAGATTTGTGAAAAAACGTATACAGATGAGGAAACTTTGATCTGTTTGGAAAAAGAAGTATATGAGGAAGTGCGAAAATACAAACAACAAAACTGAGAGATATTTGAAAAGTATAAGAAAGAAATATGGACATGGGAAAGGAAGAGAGATTTTATATGGTGCAATATTTATGCAAAGGAGAAAGCCAAATTAATCAATATAAAGATGGCAGCCCAAAGATACTCGAAGAGAAATACAGGAAAAGGCATCCAGATATGGAAAATTTCACAATAAAAAAATAATATCACAAAGATGGAATGTAGAAAATAAGGGTTCCTATTATATACTCAAAGGGTCTATATTATATGTTCGAAGTTTGAAAACTTTGAATGTTAAATAATCAAAATTTAAATGTTCGAAGTTTCAAACATTGAACATATAATAAAAAAAAACAAATAACAAACGGAACTTAGATGACTAGTGTTCCCAGGGAAAAAAATCACTTATATGCACATTCGTTGTTTTGTGTTTTTGTGGTTTATGAAGAGACGTTCAATGAAATGCCTCTTTGAGTATCTAATATAGACCCGAAAAGAAGATTAGTAAAGTAGAAGTAAAAAAATAGAAGTTGAAGTTATGGAATGCCTGCGAAGTGAAGGATTTAGTGTAGAAGGTTTAAAACAGATTACATCACAGCATGATGCAGTGAGTCCCCAAAGTAAGGAGAAACAGGAAGATCAGGAGACATCTGAAGAAGAAATATGGACATGAGAAAGAAAAAGAGATTTAATATGGTGTAATATTTATGCAAAGAACAAAAAAAAAGCTAACCAATACAAAAAGAGCAGCACCAAAGATATTCTAAGAAAAACATAGACAAAGTAATCCAGACATGGAAACCTTTACAATACAAAATAATAAGAAGACAAAGAGGAAAAGTAGAAAAGGAGATTAGTAATGGAAGAGTTAAAGAAATAGAAACTGAGGTTATGGAGTACTTGCGAAGTGAAGGATTCAGTGTAAAAAATCTAATTCAGAAAGCACCACAACAGGATGGAGCAATGGATATCCAAATTAAGGGGAAACCAATGGAACAGGAAACAATTGGTCAGGTGCCATATGAAGATATTTTGGAGCCTTCCACAGGAAACCAGTATAAACGTTCACTTGAAGCTAGACAGCAAGGAAAGGAACAGGAAAATGTGGAAACTCTGATGCAGTCAATGTTGAGGAGTGATAGGCCAGTGAATTCCCATATGACAGACAAATGGATGGCACAGGATGAAATTGAAGAGAATGTGCCACAGGAAGATGATATAGAACTTTCTATCGAATGCCCACAGGAAATGGAAAACAATGGATGTGCCCTCAGTTTGGAAGAAAATGAGAAGGTTTGCTTGATTTAATAGAGATAGACATATTAAGATCAATGAAAGAAACAGACTGCAGAAGGTCAATAAAACCCAAAAAGTCAGAAGTCTGATAAAACAAATGAACACTGTAATTAGGACTGTCCATAGAGATCCATGTGATATAATAGAAGTAAACAGGATATATTACTGTGCAGCTACATTAATAACTGATTAAGTCCTACCACAAGAACACAGGGTAGTGAGGGAAAGGAAGGGGAGAAATCAAATACCATCATGGAAGTATCAAACAGAGAAAACTATAAAGCAATTAAGACAAGAAGTGTCATTGTTAGAAGACTATAGAAGAAGGAATAGATCAACAAAAATACTAAAGAAAGATAGATGTGATAAAAGCAATGCTCAGTATTAGAACAGACCAGGCTCTGTCATGCATTATCATAAATATCAAACTAAAAATTTCAGATCAGGCAGAAAAACTTAGAAGATACGCATATAAATATAAAGGAAAAGTACAAAATAAGTAATTTATTGATCAAAAAAGGTTTTATAGAGAACTGGGAAACAAGGTAAAAGGAATTGAAAGACCGCCAAAAAAAGAAGAAATAGATACATTCTGGAGAACTATCTATGAAGATCCTGTGGAACATAACGATTCTAAATGGATAAAAGAAGTAAAAGAAAGAATAAGAATAAGAAGAATAGTGAGGCACACTGATGTCCCACTCACTAGGTTGAATAAGGAGAAAGTAACACTCAGATGCCTGTCAGGCCCACAATCTGCCACATAACGTACGCACTCAGGTCCGTCAACAGCAGGTACAAGTATGACTTTGTCATTGTACATGTGGGTGTGAATGACTTGAGACGTACCTCCCTGGACTACATGAAAAGAGACATGGAGGAGCTCTTGGATTATGTAGCCCAGGCGGGCATGACCCTAGCCCTGAGCAGCTTCTTACCATCATCCAGAATGATACCACAGTACAAGCAGAAAATGATTGATTTCAACAATTGGCTAAGTTTCTGGTGTCATTCTATGGGGATCCAGTATCTGTCTGCCTGGGATGACATAATTGACAGACCTCGATGCTTTGCCAAAAATGGCCTGCATCTGTCACACCTGGGCTTCCGGACACTGGCCATGGCTCTTGCCACCCCTATAGTGCCTTTTTTAGGTGGTGTTCCAAAGACCAAATTACCACCATAACTGCTACAAACAAATGCAATCCGAGAGTCATGCTGCTCAACACTAGAAGTCTAAATCTCAAAATGCACTCACCCGAAGCACTCCTTAAAATGGAGATCATCAGCATATGTGCTGTAACAGAGACCTGGTTCAAGGCAGCAGAAAGCACCCCTGCACTACCAGGCTGTAACGCATTCTACACCTTTCTGCCCTAGAACTTGGACCGAAGCTCCAAAGGCAGTGGTGTTTCCATATTCATAAAGGATGCGCACACCTCCAGACTGGTAGCCCAACATAACACATCTGAGATACTTCAGGTGAAGCTAACATGGGATAAGACAGCGATTCAGATCATAGCCTGCTATGGGTCCCCAAGCATGTCCCGAGACTCACACTGCATGTTCCTAAGCACCCTGGAAAATATTAGGGTCCAACCTAACACTCTCATACTGGACGATTTCAACTATCCCTCCATTAACTGGGAAAACTACTCATGTACCAATACACTTGCCCAATGCTTTCTGGAATTCATTAATTCCAATGCTCTGGACCAGCTCATTCTCACCCCCACTAGAGGTAGCAACATCCTTGACCTAGTCATTACTAACATGGGCGACCATTGCTCTACACCAATAGTCATCTCCTCCCTGGTTAGATCTGACCACAAAATAATTAACTTGGAAATCCACATCCCTCCTACCCCCCCACCCCCACAAAGGTAACCACCATGAAAAACTTCTCCAAAGCTAACTTTCTCTCCTAAGAACAGAGGTGGCTAACTTCATGCCACTCATGCAAATGGAGAATAGTTGCATGACCGCTGAATCATACACCAATGCACTGTACGAACACATAACACAAATGCATGGATCTTGCCATACCTAATAGAACCAAGACACTGACCTCAAAAAAAAGGAAGCCAATCTGGTGGTCCCCTGCCATAAACAAACTCTACAACAGAAGGAGGAAACTAATGCAGAATAAGGTGAAGTCCAAAGACTAGAAAAACTCCCTTATCAGCCTCAACAAAAAGTTGCAATCCCTCATCAAATCCTCTTTAGCTAGCTATGAAAACAGAATTGCAGCAGATAGTAAAGACAACCACAAGGCCTTCTATAGTTCCATCTACAACCAGTCTCTACTTCCTTCATTCGATCCTTACTTCAAATGCTTAAACCAAGCACCCTCTCCGCAGACCTTCTACCAGCAGAATACTTACAACTAGCTGCAGATGACATAGCTTACCCCATCTCTATACTTATTAATCGTACTATTTCAGAATCTACAATTCCCTCAATATGGAAAATATCACATCCACAGAATTATCAAACTATATAGCCATAATGTCCCCACTGGCAAAAATTATGGAAAATGTCTACACAAACAACTCCTTCACTATCTTACCCAGAACAAACTCCTGACCAACTCACAACATGGCTTTAGACCCAATCACAGCACTACTTTTACTGACATAATAAACCATAACCAGAATAACAAAAATATCCTCAGCACTCTTTCTGGACCTATCAAAAGCCTTTGATATGGTTAACCACCGACTACTCCATGATACCCTAGACCCTAAACTCCACCTGGATAACCTAACATTAGATTGGTTTCAGGCCTATCTCTCTGGTAGGAAACAAGCAGTACTGTGGGAAAATAAGCTCTCCAACCTCCTTCCAAACACCATTCCACCTGTATCCTATGCTCTGACAAATCTCTTGACAAACTACTATCCAAAACACAAAGCTGTTTTACAGCAATAGAGAAGTGGCTATCTGGACGGCAACTAATACTGAATCCAAAGAAAACCAAGTTATTACTCTTCCATCCTACCCAAAAACTCCCTTACACTTCCTTTACCATTCAATCCAATAATGGGACAATTATCTCCCCAGACTCCCAGGTGACCATCGATAATAAACTCAAATTTGACATCCACATTAATCAAACTATTAAGACCGTTAACAAGAAACTGGGGTCCCTATATAGAATCAAATCCTTTCTAACACCAATTGCAAGAGTAACCCTGGCTTTTACTCTCTACCCTTCTCCAATGTTTACCAACCTTAATAAATCAGACCTAAATAAACTATCATGCTCCTACAATCACATAGCCAGATTTGCAACTGGTAAACCATATAGAACTCATCATTGTATTAACCTAAAATACCTCGGCTGGTTAGAATTCCCAAACCTCCTCCAGCAAAACCAACTCATCGAGGCATTCAAAATACTCAAACACCCAGAAAAGTCTCCAGTGCTGGAGAATTTAATCATACCATACATCAATCTAAATAGCGCAGAACACTTATTCAAACAGTCAAATCCTGCAACTCTGAATTCCATTGGTAAGATATGGAACTCCCTCCCTCCCAGTATTACCATCATAAAGTCTAACCCACCATTTCCAGTCTCACTGGCTTTGCCAGTGCTCATATCCTGATTAACCTCTTCCTATTAGCTTCCTTCATTTTCTCCTCTATCAAGCATTTTCTCCTTCTGTTTATCTCTCCTGGACCTTCTCTCTCACTAATTTTATTCTTCCCTTCTTCTCTATTCTACCTATCACTCTTATCTCTCCTTTGAAAAGTTTGACTTCTGTCTGTCTCCATCTGTTTCACATTGTTGTCTTGTCTATTAAAGTATACATCAGAGAAATTTTATATTAATCACATATATGACATGTTCTTTTTTCTCTATCTTTGTTTTTACTACAATAATGTATTAATATGTATCTATTGAACTTGTATGTAATTTTACTCTACACTGAAAATGGACAGTTATGTAAAGAATCTCCACGGCAATATCCAGATTTGCTCTGAGCTACTGCACAATGATACCTCCTATACCAAGCCAACAGATATTGCCAATATACTGGCAAACAGATTCAGTGCTAACTTTACCCCTCCCCCTTAAAGGACCAGTCACAATACCAGCAGATTGCCAGGCACCCAGTATTACTGCTGCACAGGTTAAAACAGCACTGTCCAAGGCCAAGAATACAGGGACCTGACAATATCCCTGGCTGTGTTCTACATGAACTACAGAGTGAACTGGCACGTCACCTGTGTGCCCTGTTCAATCACAGCCTTACCTCAGGCTTTGTCCCTACTGAATGGCACACTGCTACAGTCATCCCTCTCCACAAAGGAGGAGTGACTACAGACCACGGGAATTATCACCCCATTAGCCTGATGAGTCTGATATGCAAAGCTATGGAATGCATCATCATCATCATCATCATCCCCCCTTTTCCCATTTACATGGGGTTGGGGTATCGTATTAACTGTCACCAACTCTCTTGATTCAGTGCCACTCTCCTGCCTTCTTCAACACTCATGCCTGACTGTCGCAGATCTTCTTTCACACAATCCATCCACCTCTTTGCTGGACGCCCTCGCTTCCTCTTACCTTCTTCCTGTCTGTCCCAAATCTCCCTCACCAGATTGTCTTCTGCTTTTCTACACATGTTCTCTTTGATCTTTTCTGCAATTGGAGCTACTTTGGCTTCTGCTCTTATGTCCTCATTTCTTCGCCTGTCCCGCAGTGTGCATCCTACCATCTTTCTCAGGCACTTCATTTCCATCACCTCTAGCTTCTTCAACTGTTCTGCCTTTACTGCCCAGGTTTCTGTACCATACAGTAGCACTGGTCACGCCACTGTCTTGTACACCTTACTTTTCAGCTTCTTTGGCATTCTTCTGTCATATACTATACTCGATACTCTATGCCAGTTGAATGCAGCCCCTCTGATTTTAGCTTTGACCTCTTCATTCAGACTACTCTTCTCCTCAACCACCCCTCCCAGATACTTGAAGCTGTTTACCTGTTCCACTATCTTCCCAGCTATCTCTATTCTCAGCGTCTTCTGATTTCCCCAATCTGCTGCCATTACCACTGTCTTATCTGTGCTTAGTTTCATCCCATGTGCCTTCAGATTTGCATTCCATTCTCCTATCCTTTGCTGAAGTTCTAGCTCAGATCTGCCTGTACTGTCACATCGTCTGCATACAGCAGCTTTGTTGCTCTGACCCCTCCAACCTGTTTGCTGATGTAGTCCATTACCAGTATGAACAGCAGTGGGCTCAGAGCTGAAACCTGGTGTACACCCACTCCCACTGGGAACCCCTCAGTGAGGCCAAACACTGTTCGTACTTGAGTCACTGGGTCCTTGTACATAGCCTGTACTAATTCTACCAATGTTTCTGGGACTTCAAACCAATGCAGTACTGCCCAGATCAGCTTTCTTGGGACCTTGTCATATGCTTTCTCGAAGTCTAGGAAAGCCCAGTTTGACTGTCTCCTCTTCTCTAGTTTCTTCTCAAGTATCTGTCTCAATGCAAACATCGGGTCAGTTGTGCTGCATCCTGATCTGAATCTGAACTGTTCATCTCCCATCTTACATTCTACTATTCTGCATATCCGTTTATCAATCACCCTCTCCAGAACTTTCATGCAATGTGGTAGGAGTTTGATGCCTCTGTACTGTCCACAGTTGTGGATGTCCCCTTTGTTCTTGTACACTGGCACGAGTATGCTTATTCTCCAGTCATCTGGGATATGCCTTTCTCTCCACACTGCAATTAGTACCCTCAGGAGCCATTTCTCCCTAGCTCACCCAGCATCTTTATCATATCTGCTGTGACCTCATCTGAGCCTGCTGCTTTCCCTGACTTCATTTTCCTTAGTGCTGCTCTTATTTCTTCTAAGCTGGGCTCCTCTTCTACTCTCATTGTAGGCTGTTTCTGGGGCAGTACCACTTCTGTGGGGTTTTCTTCATTCAGAAGCTGCTGGAAATACTACTTCCATCTGCCTTTGATGTCCTGTGGGCTGGTAAGCAGGTTGTTTCTGGAATCCCTTATGAAGGGTGTCTGACTATCTTCTTTATCTTTCTGTCTTTGCCTTGCAACCTGGTATAGTTTCTTTGTGCCCCTTACTGAGTCACTTTCCAGAAGCTGATAGAGTGCCTCTGATGCCCTATTCTTTGCTATTGCAACTTCTTTCTTAGTTTCTTTGTTAGCCAACCAGTAGTCCTTCCTAGCTTGGTCAGTCTTTTCAAATCTCCCACTTCTTCCTGCACTCCTTCTTTCTTTTGATTACTTCCTGCACTTCTGCATTCCACCACCAGCTTTCCTTATGTACCTTATTTCCATACCTGGCTCGGCCACATATCTTTTCTGTAGTCCTAACACATGCTGTTTTTAGGCGCTGCCACTCTTCTTCAACTCCACCTATTTCCTCCTCTTCTTGGGGTGCTAGAGCCCTGAGTAATTCCTTGAACTGCTGTACTTTCTCTACAGTCAACTTCCAGGTCTTCAGCCTGGTCTCTGTTGACCTTAGAGCCTTCTCTGACCACTGCTTGCAGCTGATTGTGGCAACTACTGGTTTATCCTGTGAACCGACTGTTTCACTGGGGATGACTTTGCAATCATGGATTCTACCCCAGTGCCTTTTCCTTACTAGGAGGAAGTCTACCTGAGTTGCATGTTGGCTACTCTTGTATGTGATCTTATGACTGTCTCTCTTTCTGAACCATGTGTTGGCTACTATCAAGTCATTTGTCAGACAGAAGTCTAGAATGGCTTCTCCTTCTTTATTCCTATTGCTCCACCCATGTGGACCCAGGCAGTCCTCATATCCTGTTCTGTCTGTCCCAATATGTGCATTTAAGTCACCCATTATCAACACCAATTCATGTTGTTCTGCTTTATCTAGTAGGTCCTGCAACTGCTGTTTGAATGTGCTCTTTTCCTCACTATCGCAACCCTGCTGTGGGGCATAGGCTGAGATTATGAACACTGTCCTATCATTACACTGGAGTCTGATTGCCATGAGTCTGTCATTAATTCTGATGATATCCCTCACTGACTTCTGAAGCCTCTGTCTCACCACAATTCCTACACCATTTCTAGCCTGTCCACCACCTGAGTAGTAGAGTCTGGATCCCAAGCCAAGTGGCTTTGTTGCACTGCCCTTCCATCTCGTCTCTTGGATACATAGGATGTCCAGCCTCCTCCGTATCATCATGTCATCCACTTCTAAATTGCGTCCTGTCAGTGAACCTACATTAAGCGTGGAATGCATCATCATGGACCTAATAAACAAGGATATAGGGAATCTCCAAACTCTGGATCCCACACAGCTTGGTTTTGTGAAGGATAGATCATGCCTGCTCAACTTGGTCAACTTCTTTGAGTCAGTCTCCAGAGCTGTGGATGAAGGCAAGGTGGTTCATACAGCCTACCTTGATCTGGCCAAGGTCTCTGATACCATTCCCCAGTCAGGAATCATAGAAAAACTCACTAAGCTAGGCATCAACCCCTATATCACTAGGTGGGTTGCAAACTGGCTGACAGATAAGACCCACAGTGTGAAAGTAGCTGACTCCAAGTCAGACTGCCAAGCAGTCACGAGTGGAGTCCCACAGGGTTTGGGTCCTGGGTCCTCTCTTATTTGGTATCTACTTCTCTGAAGTCCAGGCCAACATGAAGGGACTCTGGCTGACAAAGTTTGCAGAAGATTGCAAGTTGGGAGCTATTATTAACTCCCCAAGTGATGTTGATATCTTACAGAAAGGCCTCAATGAGAATAACGACTGGTGTCAGAACCATGGCCTTAACCTCAGTGCCAAAAAATGTGTCCTCATTCCCCTTGGGAAAAACCCAGTTCCCTTGAATTACCACATTGATGGTAATCCACTGAACACAGAAGGTGTTATAAGAGATCTGGGAACACAGGTTGACAGCAACCTCTCTTTTGACCACCACATTGCCACTGTGGTCAGAAAGTTCTTCTATGTGGCACATCTCATTACTAAGGATTTTGCATCCAGGAAGAAAGAGGTCATTGTCTCCCTCTACTCTTCCCTCATCAGGCCAGTCATCGAGTACAATGCCCCATTCGGCATGTACCTCACTAGACACTTACAACAACTGGAGAGGCCGCAAAAGTACCTCACAAAGAGGCTCCTAGGCCTTAAACACTTGTCCTATATGAACAGACTCAGAAAACTCCAACTATTTTCTGTCTCATATCGCCTACTTAGAGGCGATCTCTGCTTGACTTACAAAGCCATGTCTGACCCAGCTCTGTTAGAAATACTACATCTAAAGAAATCCCAGTCCCTCTGCACCACACGCTCCAGAGACCTCAGCCTCATTACCACAATCAACAGAACATGCTGGAGGGACAGGTTCATAACCCAAAGACTGCCCATGCTATGGAATAGACTTCCCATACATGTCAAGCAGAGCACCTCATTGGCCCTCTTCAAGTGAAATCTTGATGAGTGGATGGGAAATAGAAAATTCACCCCGGGGATCACTCCAGTGGCTCTACTCGACAGAGGCACTAGGAACTAAGGTCGGGTGGCACGATGCCAGGGTAATCCTATAGGCTAGGCTTCTAAAGGCTCCAGGGCCATTAGCCTAGTACACACCTATGAACCTAAGTTTAAAGGTACAGGACTTGAAATGGGATGAGGTAACAGCTAGACAGATTGAAACAAAGTTAAGAAAAGCTGCAAACTGGAAAACCCTAGGCCCAGATGCAGTACCTAACTTTTGGTTAAAAGTATTAACATCTTTGCACGAAGATTTAGCCATGATTAAGAACTATTTATATGTGCAGCCCGAACAGACACTATCCTGGCTAACAACAGGAAAAACAATACGCCTACTTAAGAGTGAACCTGCAAGCTATCCTAAAAATTATAGACCAATAACTTACCTTCCCACGACTTATAAACTGTACACAGGAATTGATGCCGATAGAGTTTATAGTCATTTAGAAGAAAACTCAATTATGGCAGTAGAACAAAAGGGCAATAAAAGAAAGTCATATGGAACAAAGGATCATTTGTTGTTAAATAAAGTCATAATGGAGAACTGTAAAAAGGGGAAGAATCTAACTATGGCTGGGATTGACTACAAAAAAAGTATTTGATAGTATCCCACATTCATGAATAAAAGAGTGCTTAAAATGTATAAGATACACCTTACGCTGATCAACTACATTACAGTGACCATGAAACAGTGGCAGACCACTTTGCAATTAAGCCATGATAAAGGACAAATATTATCCCAGGATAAAAATTCACAAGGGGATATTCCAGGGTAACTCTCTGTCACCGCTGCTAGTCTGCCTTGCTCTTAACCCATCAAGCTGTCTACTTAACAACTTAGGCTATAATTTGGGTCCTAGAAAACAACAAAGTGTAAAGACTTCACATCTTCTGTTTGTCGATGATTTAAAACTGTGTAGCTCATCAGATGAGGAACAGAAAGCACAGCTGCAAATTGTCAAAACGTTTTCAGATGATATTGGAATGTCGTTTGGTCTTGATAAAAGTGCAAAAGCAAGCTTTAAAGCAGGAAAACTGCAGCACCAGGAAAACATCAGTTTGAGACGAGAATGTGATATAAAAAAACTTGAGCAAGAGGGAGTGTATAACTATCTGGGAAATGATGAAGGATCAACAATAAAACATGAACAAATCTGAATAAAACTTAGGAATACTTCAGAAGACTTAAATTAATCCTGATAACGTTGACATCTAGGAACAAAATCCAAGCTATAAACCAATTTGCTCTTCCTGTCCTAACTTACAGTTTTGGAATGATTGACTCGCCCCAAATCGTGTTGGATAAATTAGATAGGAAAACAAGAAGGATGCTTCATGCTCACCAAATGATTTATAAAAATCAATGCATACCAAGATTATATATTCCCCATTCCGAAGGAGAGATGGGCCTCCTTGAAATTGATTACATGTATAGATCTGCAATTGTGGGACTCCACACATATCTGCTGACCTCACAAGACCCAAACATAATGAAAGTTTTGAAACATGAAGAGAATAAATCTAAGATGACTTCTCTGCTTAATATAGCAGAAGCATATGGGCATCAAGCAGGAATAGAAATCAAGCCAGAAGTAGATAAAAATCAGGCAGCAACTGAATGTGCTCAAAAAACAAATGAAAGAATATAAGGTGAAGGATCAGATGAGGAGGCAAGAAATGTGGAAAATGCATAAATATAGTTGCAAGTATAGAAAACTTCTGGAAGAACCTCATGTTGATCAGGAATGAATGCAGGAATGGTTTAGGAGAGGCAAATTCAAACCAAGAGATGAAAGGTTAACATTGGTGGCCCAAGACAGTGGGCTAGGTACATGTTGGTTTACAAAGTCCATTGAGCATGTGGGAGAAACAGACAAATGCAGGTTTTGTAAAACCAAATTGGAAACAGTTGCACGCCTCATTGCTGGTTGTGATATACTGATGTCAGAAGGACTGTATACTGAAAGGCATAATAATGTGGCAAGATTGTTGCACTGGAGATTGTGCAAACATTATGGTATTGAAATGGGTGAGAGACACTGGAAGCATGAACCACAAAGCATAATAGAAAATGATGAAATCTGCATCACATGGGATCACCCATTGCCAAGAATTCAAAAGATAGATGCTAGAAAACTGGATAACATTGATCATTGAAATCGCCACACCCAGTGACTACAGTGTCTTGTGTACAGAGAGACACAAGGTCATAAAATATCAGGATCTGTAGGCAGAAACAAGAGCAATGCGGAAGAAAGCTACCCAGACAGTTCCAATAGTAGTAGGAGCAACAGGTCTTATAAAAAAGAATCTATGAACATATTTAAATATGCTACCAATGCATGTAACCCCATATGAATTGCAGGAGTCATTACTGGGCACATTGTGGGTGCTGCGAAGAGCACTTTTGGCTGACATCAAAGACTGAAACAATACTAATTTCATGAACTTTAATCATACTTTGACTTTAAAATGGGGTCCATTCCTGTCATGGTATTAGAAACTCAAAAGACGTAGAGAAATTAAAAAGGGAAAGCTATATTATATTAATAAAGTATCAGAAAGTATACTAAGAACTAAGCCAACATGGGAATGGAGAAAGAAGATTCTGCTAAGGATGACTGTAATTGAGAGTACAGAGAATAGTCAATAGGGGACTGGAATTTACTGGAGGAAAAATAATTAGAGAAGGAAAGGTAACAGAATGGGAAGAGGCCAAGAAGACATTTGGATTGCAGGCTAGTGATTGCTATTCCTATCAGGGACTGATATAAGAATATAGACAAGATAAAGGGATAGGGGAATCCTAAATGAAATAGCTGCTCTGGTTGAGATTTTAATTGAATCTAGAGCCAAAACTGCTGTTAAAGTGCTAATTAGTCGAGCATATGAAATATTGTACAATAACTCTACAAGTCTAGAAGATTTATGATATTTGCATGGAAGTGTTTGGCTAGTTACTTTTATACCTCAAGCAGACTTCAAAGAATTTTTTCTCAGGTAGATGGCAAATGTTGGAGTTGTGATGGGGAAGAAAGAGGTAACTAGGAACATATGCTTGGGAGTGTAAGGAATTGGCAGACTTTAAAAATTCCCTATTCTGTAAGGAATACTGGGTAAGCAAATGAGTGTAACTAAGGAATTTTTTTTTTTTAGCTGAGATCCAGGATCTGAATTTCCTAGACATAGTATGACCTCGTTAATTTTAATTCTGGTGACTGCCAAAAGCAATTACTAGAAAATCAAAATCTTAACTAGCTATACTTGAAGTAGTGAACACTGTAACAGAGATAAAAGAACAGGAAGTAGGATATTTAGAAAGGAGTAGAATTAAATTACATAGAAAGAAATGGAAGCTGAGAACAATACGTGCAGAAAAATGTTTTTTAGGTTCATAAGTTCATAGTTAAGTACTAGGCTGGATGCCGTTCTCGGCTTTTTTATTTTAGCCTAGCCAATTTCACTTTGTTGTGCTCAGAATAACCTACTTCTAGGTTGTCTGTGATTACAGACTGGCCTTATCCATCCCATGCTCAGTAATTATATATTGATCCTAATGTGAATAACTGGGTTATACCATAGATAATTTGAGGGGACTCATGCATGGGATAAGGCATTTAGGAGCTTTGTCTGTCCATTAATAGTGCAGGGGGCAGTCCTGGGGTAAATTTTGTTTCCCATCCATAGATCTAACTTGCAGTTAAAAATGGACATGGATGAACTTTGTTTTATGTAGATGGGCAGTCTCTCCCATAGCAGCAGTATCTTCTGCAAATATACCTGTCCCTCCATACCATTCTTTTGATGTTGCAGAAGAGGTTTAGATCTCTAAACCAAGTATTTCTGATGCATTTTGACTTGCTGATGTGCATTAAATCCATCAGTAATGGTTCAAAGAATGCCTTGTATACCAGACAAGATCACCTCTTAGAAGTCTGAAGGATACCAAGTGTATTGACAGGGCTTTAAGTCCTTCCATATAACATGTGCTGTTTAGGACTTGTATCCTTTTAGTAAGGTATCACTGTGGGTGTTCCAGTTGTTGCATGTGTCTGGACAGATACATACCAAAGGGGGCATTATATTCAATGACTGGCCTAATGAGAACTGACTAAAGTGGGACAGTGGCATCCCTACATCTAGACACACTCTGTTTGTTTATAAGCTGTGCAATATAGAAGGACTTTCTCACAACAATAGACACATGTTGGTCAAAAGTTAGGTCACTCTCCATATAAGTTCCCAAATCCTGAACAACCGAGTCAGCTCTTAGGGGTATATTTTCAATGTGGTAGTTCCATGGCGTAGAAGACTTCCCAAAGGATACAATAATGCATTTACTTCTGAAAGAAGAATGAGGTTTAAGTGAAGGCAAGATATGAATAATTTATGTATTTTGCTTAGATTATAGGACGTATAAAAATATATCTAATGTATGTTTGTAATTGTGAACTTGTTAACTTAGTTTGATTACATTTCTATAAATGTATGTTTTTCTATATCACAAGTGATAATTCAATAAAGGTGTTTAAAAAAACTCTATTAGGAAGTAGTGCTGTTTTACGTTGTTAAGGGCTGGGCATTTTTCTGGCTTATACAGAAGTCTGTGAATTGCAGTTAGCTGAGAAAGGGCTAGGTGATAGGGTAGTTCTAACCAATTTAATTTTGTGAGGGCTAGGCAGTGGTGTGTGTTCTTTTGTTATATTTAACTGCAAATGTGGCTATTTTATTAAAACAGTGCTCAAGTTTGGACAGCTGTGAGACTTGAAGGTTAGAAAAGTGGGACAGCATAGAGGCGACATGGCAGTCAAAACAGTAGAGGCTATGTGTCTTCTGGCTATGAGGTAAGATGTGAGAGAGGTATATTTTTACTCTGTATAATGTATCTAGTTTTTGAAGATTTAACCACGTGATATACATGGTGATCAAAGTTTAACCAGTCATCATGTGCAAAATGGGAAAAAGGGGTTGAGGATGGATGGATGGATGATTTTACCCAGTAACTGTGTGGTTTACTCATTCTAGTATTGTGTTTTTGGCAGAGACCATAGTGAATACTGTTGTTTTGGTAGAGATGTGTTTTGGGGTAAAGAGAAGTCATTTCTTTTAGTTTAATAGTAGTTCTGAGTTATTTAGCTGTGTTTCAATAGATAAGAAGATTTTTGTGTAAGGTCTTGGAGTTCAGAGAAAAATTTGGCAGAACAGATTAGGTTTGAACTAGGGGAGCACTTTTTATGGCATTGTAGAAGTCACTGATGAATATGTTGAAAAGTTTGGGGTCTGCTATGGTTTCTTGTGGGACATCAGTAGAAACAGGCAAAAACGTATGTTTGCCTATGTCACAAGTGGTAATTCAATAAAGGTGTTGTAACAAGTAGTTACATGTAAGAAGGTGGAGAAATCATATTTCCATTTCACTGGTTGTGTTCTGTTTGAGAGGTAACTAAGGAACCATTGCAATGAAGAGTTGGTGAGCCATAAGGCTGTATTAAAACCTTTTGATGTACATACATGCATACATACATACAAATATTTCAAGCACAGGCTTTAATGCTCCTTTAGTTTGCCAGTATACCAAAACACTTGTTCCTCTAATAATCCCAGGCTGTTCTTAAAAATATCTAAACTAGCACTTGCTTTAATGTAATTTGTTAACCTGTTCCATGTAGCATGGGAGGATGGTGGAGAAGGCTTCTGGCATTACTATGAGTGTTGACAGTATTACCAAAACTCAAAGTAGTAATTGTGCTGTAATGAGAATGGAAGCATGTTGGGTGAAGACAGAAAGTGGTTATTGATTAAATAATTGAGAAGTTGCATGTGAATACATTTTTCAAATATTTTTGATAGGGGTGATAACAAGGCAATTGGTCTATAGTTTGAAAGATCTATATTGATTCTACCCTTGTGCAGTGGAATAATGAATGATTCTTTTTTCCATATTAAAGAGACTCTATTTTCAGTTATGAATTGATTTATTGGATTTGAAACTGGATATAGAATAGCTTCAGCTGCTATGTTAAGATATTCGCTAGGTAGATTATCTGGGTAGTTGTAGTGGGCTTTTATGTTTTGAAGTATTGTGTGATGTTATCTGTAGGAAGGAGAAATGTTTCCAGAGGTTATTTGATTAAGTAGGGAACATCAGGAGTTTGATCAGTCACCCAGTTGGTTAGTGGCTATACAGTCTGTATAAATTGGATATTGAAATTATTGGCCATGGTTATCATTTTATTTTTGTGTGTTTGGTGTTGGCTGTGTAGCTTGTCCTGGATTTAAATGTTTATTTATTGAAGTCCACAACAATTTTGGATTATTAATGTAATGTGCATGTTATGATTGGTTTTATGTTTTGCCAGGACCTTCAATGCTTTGTTTGTTTCATAAGTTGCTTGGTTGCAAAGGAAAGAAATGAGGAGGGCTAGTTTTGACTCCATTTTTATTCTGGGGGGGGGCTAGTTTGTTTAAAACAACTAGGAAGATTTTATTGAACTCAGAGACAACAACATCTGTGGGGAGTCTTTAATGACTCCAAGTTAAGGAGATGTAGTGCATTAACAAAACTGTCTTCATGAAAATTAGTAAGTTTTCTTACCAGTTTGTACTGATGTGTTTAAGTGATCCATTAGGCTGTCTGACAGAATTCCATGGGATGATATTTTGTTTGGAGAGGATGTTAGGATCCTCGCACAGATTGATTGCCTGGCTGTGACTGTGTTATATCTAGTTGTTGTGGTTATAAGTTTGCTGAACTTGTACAAATGTAGAGTACTGGTACTTGTACAAATGTAGAGTACTGGTACTTGTAGAGATGTAGAGAACTGGTACTTGTACAGATGTAGAGTACTGGTACTTGTACAGATGTAGAGAACTGGTACTTGTACAGATGTATAGTACTGGTACTTGTACAGATGTATAGTACTGGTACTTGTACAGATGTATAGTACTGGTACTTGTACAGATGTAGAGAACTGGTACTTGTACAGATGTAGAGTACTGGTTTGCCATTCTTTATAAAATCACCCAATATTTTGGTTTCATGAGCGATTTTTGGAGAGGCCTAGCAGAGAATACCTTCCATTGTTTTAGCATTGTTGCCTGGGGGTATGTCTGCACTCATGACTGAGATTGTCAGCAATTACTATTCTCCTTTAAAGTTATTTTCCAAGGGGAAACCCCGACCACTTCTATATGCTACTCTTGAGATTACCATACTTTTCAGAAAAGTGAATAATATGAGACACAGCAATCTTTGACTTAGAGCATGTTATTTCCCATTTTTACAGATTCATTCTTGTCATTCCAGGATTCACTATTATGAGTTGTAGAATTTAAGTGATCTTGCAGAAAGCTGCCCAAATACAAGTCTCTGCATTCCCACTTGACCTCAGGAACATCTCGTCAGAAAAGAGAAAGGGACACCACACCAGACCCCTCTTTGGACATGGAACTGGTTAAGGAGGACTTACCAAATTAACTCCATCATGGGGGTTCATCATCAGTGATGAGGATCCTGTCACCACTGAGTTACCCTTTGAGGATGTCTTGTTTGGCAGGACCCTAAACCTCAAGGTTGAGCATTTCAGAAAGGAAGTGAAAGAGCTTAGAGCTACTCAGGAAAGGTACTGTGAGCTGTTGGAGTGTGAGTGGCCCCATGCCTTAAACGTTTCACTTATGCCCACAAGACTGAAGACTTATGCAGAATGCAAGGCTAGCACAAATACATATGCAAAGACCTAGCTGCTGATCCAGCAGCAATCTCCTTGGATACAGTAAAGGGTTCTGGGTTCATTCATTTATTTATTTAGTTAGTTGTTTGTTTGTTTGTTTGTTTGTTTGTTTGTTTATTTATTTATTGACTTATTTGTGTTTTGCTAACCAGTTTAGCTTCCCTAGACATGTGGCCTGTTTTCAGGGGACTTTGTAACTGCTAGGGGAAATTTGGTCAAGACACCAGGAAGATTTTCCTACTTTTCCTGTTCTTGTAGAGAGTGAAAGAGAAGGTATTTATAGAAGAGAAAGGAGATAGTATAGTTAATGTTGCTGTGGAGAGCTCTGGTGCTGATCTGGAAGCTGTAATGAATAATATTATGGATCTGCAACCAGGCTATTTTACTTTATGAAGTTTTGAGAGAATTAGCTGGTGTTGAGAACTGTCATCTGTGTTATGGATTCAGACTATGGAAGAGTCAGTGAGGCACTATGGAATGAAGAAATTGATGGCATTGATTTATCTGCACAAGCTATTGTCAGAGTATGGAACAGTCAGTGAGGCGCTGCAGAATGAAGGAATGGATGCTGTTGATTTATCTGCACACTCTATGGAGTCATATCATGGAAGAGTCACTGAAGCACTGCAGAATGAAGAAGTGGGTGCTGTTGATTTATCTGCACACACTATGGAGTCAGATCATGGAAGAGTCACTGAAGCACTGCAGAAAGAAGAAGTGGGTGCTGTTGATTTATCTGCACACTCTATGGAGTCAGATCATGGAAGAGTCACTGAAGCACTGCAGAATGAAGAAGTGGGTGCTGTTGATTTATCTGCACACTCTATGGAGTCAGATCATGGAAGAGTCACTGAAGCACTGCAGAATGAAGAAGTGGATGCTGTTGCTTTATCTGCACACTCTATGGAGTCAGATCATGGAAGAGTCACTGAAGCACTGCAGAATGAAGAAGTGGGTGCTGTTGCTTTATCTGCACACTCTATGGAGTCAGATCATGGAAGAGTCACTGAAGCACTGTAGAATGAAGACGTGGGTGCTGTTGATTTATCTGCACACTCTATGGAGTCAGATCATGGAAGAGTCACTGAAGCACTGCAGAATGAAGAAGTGGGTGCTGTTGATTTATCTGCACACTCTATGGAGTCAGATCATGGAAGAGTCACTGAAGCACTGCAGAATGAAGAAGTGGATGCTGTTGATTTATCTGCACACTCTATGGAGTCAGATCATGGAAGAGTCACTGAAGCACTGCAGAATGAAGAAGTGGATGCTGTTGATTTATCTGCACACTCTATGGAGTCAGATCATGGAAGAGTCACTGAAGCACTGCAGAATTAAGAAGTGGGTGCTGTTGATTTATCTGCACACTCTATGGAGTCAGATCATGGAAGAGTCACTGAAGCACTGCAGAATGAAGAAGTGGGTGCTGTTGATTTATCTGCACACTCTATGGAGTCAGATCATGGAAGAGTCACTGAAGCACTGCAGAATGAAGAAGTGGTGCTGTTGATTTATCTGCACACTCTATAGAGTCAGAGTATGGAAGATTAAATGAGGCACTGCAGAATGAAGAAATTGATGGTGTTGATTTATCTCCATAAGTGTATATCTGCCAGTAGCAGAAAGATTACAAAAGCTCAGTTAAGTTTTTTCACACCTGACCATTAGGAAGTTGTCCTTTGGCAGGCATGCACTGATGGCACATTCAGAAGTAGCTAGTGAGAACAGAAAAAGACTGACATTCAGGAGGAATTCCCCGCATTTCTTACTTAATGCCTGACATACATTTTTGATGACTGTATTAAAATCATTGAAGGTATTCACCTGTGTATTTTTAGAATTATCTAATATTACACCATATTGTCCTTATAAACCAGAAACATTTGATGTTTCCTTGAAATGCAAGGTGACTATACAATTCAGTTCTACTAATAATACAAATATTTTATTCAGATTCACTTTTGATCATTTGTATAACAGTTATTACATTAGAAAAAAATAAGACAATGATTTTTGAATTAAACTGTAGTTTTTCACTTAAGTTTGAATGATGGCAGTCTCTGCCATTTGCCCAATAGTGTGCCTCTTTATTGCCTAGAAGCTGTTAATGTTGTGGTGAAATTGGCATCTTTTGAAAAGTTATTAGAAGAGAAGATGCAAACTGCTTGGTGAAAAATGACACATGAAATCTGAATTTTACATGATACACTCCATCCACTTCACAGTCTGGACTGGTCACTGCCATAGGTGGCATGTCTTTTGGCACCTGTAGCTGATAGTGCTGAAGGCCTATTAAATAGAAAGCCATTCTGTTTTAATCACCAATCTGAATTTTTAGCAGTGATGAGCTTTGTAATAATGCAGCAAATGGGATGTTTAACTTGATAAAAAACATGCCTATGCCTACCTCAGAATTCTCTGTGTGTACCACAAATTGTTTGGAAAATTTGGAGCTATTAATACTGGCTCTGATGTTGTTAATTTTCTTCCCATTCATCACTGATAGGTCCGGTTCCGAGCCCTCGGAACCGAGTCAGCCTAATACCAAGCTCGTGTACACCAAAAACTCTCAAGCTAAGCTGCTATCCACAATGCCCTTCTCCCAGTTACCTCAGATCTCATTTGCCATGCAGTCATATAGCAGCGTTTCACCGAGCTCTCCAGCTAAGGGTCATGTTTTTATAAATTCTGCTGTTTTTTGAAACTTTTTCTTCTAATCTAACTCTCTTCTACCCTTTTTCTCTATCTAGCTCTACCCATTGGGTATTTCTCTTACCATCATTGGTAACACCCTCTCCTACCCTTGAGGTACCGTTTGATACCATCGTTGGTATCTTTCTTTTCTACTATTTTTCTATACTTTCTGGCAGTAATTTGTTTGTTTTCTTTCTGTGTGTTGGATATGTCTGACAAAAAAGGGACTTTGGGGTTCAAACATTGCACTTCCTGCAATGGCAAACTCCCCAACAGCGACTTACATGATGATTGTGTCTATTGTCTGGGGGTTTCTCACCTCTCTGTGAAATCTCCTTGCCAGATTTGCCTGAGTTTTAGTCAGTGGATGCTGAATGAGAGGAAAAACAAAATTATCTTGAAAGGCCTATTAACCTCACCTTTTTCAGGGGACCTTTCTGTGTCGGAAGTCTCAACCCCTCCAGTGAGGGACAAAAAAGTCCACATTCTGATCCCTCTTCACCGGCTGGTAATAAGGGTAAGTCCCACAAACATAAGGCCCACAAGTCTTCTATGTAGCACTGAATCACTTCCTTGGCTCTGAATATTCTGGTTCCGAGCTTGGCTCCAGTTGCTTCCGAGGACATTGCAAAAACTTGTATGTTGGCGCCACCTTTGGCACCATCTACAGCACCAGACTTAACTATAGTGATGACTACGGCTCTGACCTTATTGCCTCCGATAGTCTCAGCACTGACTTCACCTTTTACTGCACCGACATTGGTTCCACCGATCCTCTTGGAGCCGATAACTTCTACTCCAACTGTCTCTTCAGCACCGAGACCTTTATCAGCACCATTAGTCCTTTTATTGCCTGTTCCCAAGTTAGAATCTTCGGTGCTGACAATTCAAACACCATGGACCCAGTACTCCCCTTCATTGGACCTGTTCTTAGGCCAGGCTTATCGCCCTTTTCTGGACCCGCCTGACTGTCCTTCCGGAGTGTCTGTAAGGTCCACCAGGAGTCTGTCTGAATTCAATGTGGTGCGCCTGCTGGACCAGCTGTTGACAGCCAGAGGGATAACAAACATTCCTAAAACTCATCCCACTTCGGGGTTTGGGTTTAATGCTCCCAGGACTCCCACTTAGTCTCCTCCCTCGGATCCATCGGTTCTGAGGCCCATAGCTCCGATGTCCTTGGTGAGAACCCTTTACTCGGCTCCGACAGTGACTTTCTCTGAGGCTTTGAGGCCTTCCCTTTGGGCCTCAGTTCCTACGGAACCATTCCTTCCTCAGTCTCATGGTTGGGGGGGTCACCCTCAGTTCCCAACATGGTTCCAAATTTTTTGTCAGTTCCATCCTTGGATCCGGGGAAACATCCACCTCGATCTTGCTTGAGGCTCCATCCCCGGGAGCGGGCCGCACGGAGCAGGGTGTGACCCCAGTTCTAAGATTGTCTTACTTTGTTCCGGGCTCCCATTCCTCTTCAGGTGGGCCAGCTTTCTGGGTGATGGAGAGGGTGCTTGCTTATGGAAGCACTCCCCCTATGTCAGATCTCCCTCCTGCTCCCTCTGAGCTACAGCTACCATGGGCCACCTCCCCAGAACACCGAGAGCACAAGCCTGAGGAAACCCCTGTTCAGGGTAATTTCCCTTCCGAGTCTTCTTCAGACGTTCCCACTGAAGAACCCCCTCAGAAGAAGGCATGTAAGAGGAAACACCTTGACTCTCCAAAGGAGTCTGTCACAGAGGATATGGACTACGATGATGGGGAAGGATCCCCACAGTCACCCCCTGATGTTGTCTCCTTCAAGACATCTTGGAAAGTTTGAAACAGGGGGGTGGTTGGAAGCCCTCCAATCTTTCCTCAGAGGAGTCCATCTTCCTGCATGTTTTCTGCTCTCGGCCTTCTACTTCTTGGGTGACCCCACCTGCCAACGAGTTAGTTCATCATGTAGCATGTGTGGAAGAACCCTGATTCTATTGAGGCCATTCCCCAGAGACCAGATAAGATTCTTTCCCCACCAGAGGAGCATCCTCACTGGTCTAGAGGCTTACCAGTAGATGCTATGGTGGTGGCCGCGGCCACGAAAAAGGACCTTGCGGAGGAAAGTCCTACTGTTCACTCACCCAACAGAGAGTCCCGGGCTGTGGACATACTAGGGAAGTGAGTTTTTGCTTCAGTGACTTTTGCAGTCAGGTCTCTGAATTACTTGGCACATTTTACAAGGAACCAAAGAGATCTGATCTCCAAACTTTCTGGAGCCCTCGTGGGTCAAGTTTCTGATGGGGCACGCAACAAGGTTGCCTCTCAACTTGCCACCCTTGAGTCTGTCTCCAACTCGTCCATGAGGTTGCTCTCCACACAACCAAACGGGGTGGCTAAAGCTACGGGTGCAGGCATAGTCATGAAATGCCATGCCTGAATGCACATCTGTGCCCTCACAGACTCCTTCATCTTCCTTTTTGAATGCCCCTATTGAACCATCTGCCTTGTTTGGTTCTAAAGTGAAGGACACACTGGCCAGGTGTGAACAGGATGGAAAGACCTTGTCTGCCGTTGGCCTGTGTTTTTCCAAACCTCAACCTTCTTTTCCCAGGAACCAGAGGAGTGGGAAAATATGGTATAAAATGTCTCAAGGCCCTTTATGCAATGCACATGGTGAGGATTCCCCCAGAGGTAGAGGGAGTTTCAATGGTGGAAGATGCCCCTTTAGGGGCAGAGGTGGTTCCCGAATGCAAGACTCCAGGGATTCTTTCTCCATATGATCTTATCAATGCTCTGGAAGCGTAGCCTGATTGCTTTCCTCTGGAAAAAGTCGGGGCTCGTTTTTCTGTGCACCAACCTGCCTGGAACTCGTGAATAGAATAATCTCTAGAGGCTATTACATCCCTCTAATATCTTGCCCAAAACCTTCAAAGTACCCTCCCGATGTTCCACCCAGTTAAAGGGAAGAAGCGGCTTTAGAGATAAGAAAGCTGTGTCAAAAAAGTCATCCAACCAGTCCCCGCAGACCAATGCGGATCCGGTTTTTACTCAAGATTCCTTTTGGTGCCAAAAAAGACTGGGGACTGGAGACCCATTTTGGATCTCAGCCAACTAAACAAGTCAGTGGTTCAAACCAAATTCCGCATGGTCACTATACAATCCATTCTCCCTTTTCTACGGGAGGAAGTTTGGATGTGCTCGATAGACCTCCAGGATTCGTATTACCACATCAAAATGGACAAATGCTCCAGGAGTCTCCTTCGCTTCGGGCTAGGAGCCAATAATTACCAGTTCAGAGCCCTGCCATTCGGTCTCTCAATGGCCCCCAGAGTGTTCACGAAATGCCTAGCAGTGGTGACAGCTTATCTGAGACTTCAGGTATTCCAGGTGTTTCCATATTTAGACGATTGCCCCCCCACCACCACCAAGCACCTACTGGCCATGGCCCTCCACTACAGTCTCTCACTGGCAGAGTCTCTAGGCATCACAGTCCATTGGGAAAAATACAATCTTCATCCTACCCAACAGTATTCAGTACTCGAACATGCCTGATTTCTCTTCCACCTCACAGGCTTCAGAGGTTAAGATTACAGGTACAAGTGATACTCTGTCAAAGAAAAGTGTCAGCAAGAGAAGTTCTATACGCTCTAGGGTCTATGGCTACAGCCATTCTGATTGTTCCTCTGGCAAGATTACATATGAGACTGTTACAATGGCTCCTTTTGTCACAGTGGTTGGCCAACCTTCACCCTTTAGACTCACAGATCCTCATCACCAATTCCTGCAAGCAAGATCTTCTTTGGTGGATGAGGACAGATAAAGTTCTTTGGTGTCGCCCCTTCCATACCCCTCAACCCAACGCCACAGTGACCACGGATGCTTCCCTGATAGGGGGGGGGGGCACTTTCAGGGAAAGACAGTCCAAGGCACGTGATCCAACTTGGAGGCCAAATTGCATATCACTGTTCTGGAGTTGAGAGCGATGCTGTTGGCATTGCAGGCACTACATCCGCTCCTTCCATCGGGAACGATTGCAATCCATTCAGACAATATGTCAGTAGTCTGGTACATAAACAAACAAGGAGGGACCGAATCCTATCCCCTGTGTCGAGAGGCCATGAGAATTTGGCATTGGGCAAGAGCTTCCAACAGCTTTCTTATAGCAACACATATCCCGGGGAGCTCCAATGTGATTGCGGACAGATTGAGCAGATGCATCCTCCTTCCACATGAGTGGTCTCTCAATCCGAATGTGACAGCAGAAATTTTCAGCCGTTGGGGCCAGCCTTGCTGAGATCTTTTTGCTTCCCCCTCAAACAACAAATGCAGCATCTTCTTTGCCCTTTTTCCCCCAGAGGTGGAGTCACTGAGAGACACTTTGACTCACGATTGGCCCACGGGTCTACTCTATGCTTATCCTCCAATTCCCTTGATACCTCTATTTTTAAAGAAAGCAATTCAGTTTAGATGCAAGGTGATCCTCATTGCCCCATTCTGGCCTTGACAAGTGTGGTTCCCCTTTCTCCGGCCTCACCTATTACAACCTCCAATGATCCTGGACACTCATCAGGACCTCATCTCTCACCCCCAAGGGTTGACTCCTCCAAATCTGTCCACTCTCAAGCTGACAGCTTGGTTTCTCCACTTCCGTTAGTTGCCAGGCAGGAATCCCTCTCCTCACCTGTTCGCTATATTATTATTGCCTCCCATAAACCATCCACCAGAAAACTCTACAGAGATCAGTGGAAAAGGTTCACTCTTTGGTCTAGAAAACAGATGCTAGACCCCTTCTCAGCTCCTGCATCTGCTATACTTCACTACCTTTCTTAGTTTTTCGACAATGAAGCTTCAGCTTCCACTAGTCGAGTCCACTAGGCAGCTATCTCCAATTTTCATAACGGTCTAGAAGGCATTCCACTTATCTCCACCTGCATTTACAAGACTTTTCTCAAAGGAGTTTTCCATAGCAGACCCCCAGTGAGGTGGCCTGTAGAGACATGGAATCTTTCTCTGGTATTACAGTCTCCTTCTTTACCCCCTTTTGAGCCTGCTGCAAAATGTGACCTTAAATTTCTTTCATGGAAATCTCTCTTTTTGGTGGCAGTCACATCCGCTAGATGGATTTTGGAACTACAAGCCTTATGCATCAAGAGTCCGTATCTAATCTTTCATAAAGACAGAGTATCTCTTCATACTAATCCTTCTTTTCTCCCCAAAGTAATTTCTGATTTTTCCGTCAACCAGTCCACTGAGCTCCCAGTCTTTTTTCCCAAATTATTCCAATAAAGGAGAATACTGTCTGCACTCATTGGCTGCACATAGACAATTGCATTTTTATTTAGACAGGACTAAATCTTTCCACAAGTCGGATCAACTTTTCATCTCCTTCTCTAAACCAAAAATGGCATGTGCCGTATCAAAGGTCATTCTATCAAACTGGCTCAGAGATTGTATTGCTTTTTCATACTCTCAGGCTAGTGAACTTAAACCTGTTACTATCAAAGCTCATTCAATGAGAGCCATTGCAACTTCTGTTGCTTTTTATTTCAGAGCTTCCATGGATGACATTTGTGCAGCAGCCATTTGGGCTAAACCCCATACTTTCATCAAACATAACAAATTGGACATGGTCTCCAGGGGAAGAGCGGCCTTTGGCTCAATGGTACTCAAGAATGTTCTTCCATAAGGGCCACCCAGGTTTGCAAGTAGCTTGGGATTCCGTCCCATCTGTGATGAATGGGAAGAAGATTAACAACATCAGATAAAGAAGTTATTTGTCTTACCATAACATTCCATCTGTGTTGTTGATGATCTTCCATTCATCACAACCCACCCTCCATCCCCCTCCAAAGGCTCCTGGTGGATCTTACGGATCCTTGTGGTGTTTTCAGGGTTTTTCCGCAGAAATGTCCTCTGCTTTTACTTCTATATATTGCATGCAAGCTCAATCTGAGGTAACTGGGAGAAGGGCATTGTGGGTAGCAGCTTAGCTCGAGAGTGTTTGGTGTATGCGAACTTGGTATTCGGCCGACTCTGTTCAAGAGCTCGGAACCGGACCCATAAGTAATGAATGGAAGAAGATCAGCAACACATATGGAATGTTATGGCAAGACATAACTTCTTTTTTCAGCTGCTTAAAGGATTGTTATATTTCAGCTGTCCATTTAACATTGTCAGGAGTCTTACCCTTGATCATGTCGGCCAGTGGGAAAGCAAAGGTAGAAACTTTAGGAATAAACTTATGAGTTAAAATCTAGCCAGGCCTAAAATAGCTCATTTCTTAGTGGTTGGCATGAGCCAGTTGTATATTGCATCAATGTATCAAATAATAAAATTTAAAAAAAAACACCTGTAAACCACAAACATTATTTAATAACTTTAAGCACTTTCATCCTTGGTATAACAGGCATCTTCAGAACACCATATTAGCAACCAGAAGCCATTTTATAGCTGTCATATACCTCATATGACTAAACCAGCTGATACAGAAAATTCTTAAAGAAATATAATACATAAAACATAAAAATAAATAGAAATAATGTACTATGATTATCACAATACACAAATTCTATTTTTTCCAACCTTTCTAGCTTTTAAAAAACATTTGATATTAATAGAAGAATTTAAACTGGGGGATTTATTGGCCCATAATTTCAGTTTTCAGATAGTCTCCTTTTGCTCAGTTTTATTCCTATAATTTCCCCCTCTTGCATCCATTGAAACCATTTCTAAACCAAAACAAAACAACATTCTTTTTTGTTCCAGATGTTCAGAACATGTCTAAATAAAGCATTATTGAATCTCTAGTTTTAATATCACAAACATTTTGTAATATTCTCTTTTTAAAACTTCTTGTTGCCATTCCGTTACACCCTTCATAGACCACAATATAAACTAAACCACTAGACTCACATGAAGTTACAAATTGGACATGGTCTCCAGGGGAAGAACGGCCTTTGGCTCAATGGTACTCAGGAATGTTCTTCCATAAGAAGAACATTACACATACACAGGCTTTCAAGTAGCAATATATATATAAGTACAATTAGGGTAAAAGACCTGGTTATTAACCTGCAGCAAAATATAGTTATTTTCATAAATATATCTACAAGCTTTACAATTACCACAAGGAAAGGTATCTTTCTGTTTGTTTGTTTATATTACATACTGAAATCTCAATGTCATATCTGCATAAAATACTTTTAATTGTATTGATCTTTGCATTAATGAAACATGGTCTTTCACCAGTAACTTTAATGAGCTCAGATTTTCCTTTAATTATTTTCCAATTATTTTGTAAACATTTAATAATATTATAATGATCTACAATCATGTCGTCATTAAAAAAATAAACCATCTTTCTGTGTACTGGTTTGCTTTGCAAACCCTTCTGAAAGAATAGAAGGGAAGCGAACATGTCTATGATCTATACTTTCCTTAGCCATTTTAAATAATATATTATTATTATACTCCCTGTTCTTAAACAAAATCAGTAATGTGATGAATTCCTCCTAAAAAATATTTTTTTTCATCAGTAATCAGTCTGGATGCTTGTTTAACCTGGCCTCTATGGATAATGTCTTTTTACAAAGGCAGGATGGGCACTATTGTAAAACAAATAATTTTTCACAGATGTAACTTTCCTATGTAACCTGCTACTAACATTCTTAGTGTCTAGCTCTAACCAAACTTCCACATCATGAAAGGCTATTTCCTGACTGACATCAGTCAAGGTACATTTTTAAAAAGTAGAACTATTATTCAATTGTTCCAAAAATTCAAAAACATTCTTGTTTTGACCCAGTAAAAGTCCATCCACAAACCTGGCATAATGTATATTTTTTCATAGCCTGCAACATTCACAAGTATTTTACTCTCCCACCAACTCAAAACTAGGTTGGCAAAAGAGGGTGCAGTGGCAGCACCTATTGCTACCCTTCTAATTTGATGATAATATTTTTGATTAAATATGAAAAAAAATATGCAATACAATATCCATAAGCAGGAATGCAGTATTAATAACCGTATTATTCAATTGAGTGTACTCAGTCAGCAAAGCTCTTAAATATTCCAACCCTTCATCTTGTGGTATAGAAGTAAATCATGATCGCAGATGTACAGTAAATGTGATCATTTCTTTATCAGTAAACAAAAACTTCTTAAGTTTGTCTAAAAAATCCTAGGAATCTTTGATAAAAGAAGGCAGTTTTTGTACTATAGGATTAAATAAACTATCTAAATAAATAAAAATATTATCTGTAATAAACCTACCAGCTGATACAACTGTCCTGAACAGAGATTATTTACATTTTTATGAATTTTTGGTATACCAAATAGTGTACTAATTTTGGTTCTTTGTTAAAATTAAAATCATATGTATTAATATCAATATAACCTTGTGCCAATAAATTCAATAAAACAATGTATATTATTGTAAGATTTATGAATATCATATAACTTAAATTCTTTATGTTTATTTACATTGTTCAATGTCATTTCAATATTATTGATATAGTCCTGTACATACATAACTACCATACTCCCACCTTTATCCACTTTCATAAATCTGAGAAGGGACATATTTCTTAATTGTAATAATGCCTTTCTTTCTTCAAAATCCAAATTATAAAATTTAAAATTTACCTTATTGTGCAATCTGTGAAATAATTCATCTTCACAGGTATCTAAAAAGGACTGAAGTGTAGGTATGAGGGGTTGATCAAATGTATATGGTTGATATAACCCCTGTTTATTAGCTATGAGTCATGCAATAAAAATGCAGTTTACGCACATACAATCCAAGTTCTTTCATGGTCCTACCAATATTGCTTCTACTGGCAGGAATAAAAGTAAACCCCTTATTTAAAATACTCAATTGCACATCAGTAAACTGTTCATTAGTAAGATTCAAAATGTTAATTCTGCTAGTATTGTTGTTAACAGGATTATTGTAAACATTGTTATAAATGTCCATCTTTAGTGAGACTTTCACTCCCCCTCTTTCTCTTCCTTTCCCTCCTCGAAAACGTCATTGCCATTTCATACCTCCATTTAATGCACGATTGTGAATGTTTCCAGTCAGTCTGTAGATCTATGGAAGAATTTGTACCCCCACATTTCTGGATTCATGTGTTTCCTTTTCTGCTAAATTGGATGACAGCCTGAGAGAAGGAGGAAATTCTTGGTTACTTTCTAACAAAACTACACCAGAAATGTCTACAGAATTAGAGCGACTAGAAGATGTCAGAGGCAATTTGTAGGAATTAAGTACATGAAAAAAGACATGGAAGAACTCTCTGATCTTGTAGCCCTGGCAGGTATGACCCTACCCTGAGTAGCATTCTGCAATCACCCAGAATGATGCCGCAGTACAAGGACAAAATGATTGACTTCAACAATTGGCTAAGCGTCTGGTGCCATTCTAAGGGGAGCCAGTATCTGTCCGCCCAGGATGACATGATCGACAGACCACAATGCTTTGCCAGAGATGGCCTGCACCTGTCACCCTGGGATTCCTGATACTGGCTAAGGTTCTTACTTCCCCTATAGTGCCTTTTTTAGGCAAGGTTCAAATGACAAATTCACCACTGTAACAGGAACAGGCAAGCAAAAACTGAGGGTGATGCTACTCAATGCTAGAAGTCTAAATCTCAAAATGCACTCACTCGAGGCACTCCTAAAAATGGAGAACATTGATATCTGTGCAGTGACTGAGACCTGGTTCAAGGCTCCAGAGAGCACCCCTGCACTACCAGGCTATAACTCATACCACACTTTTCGGCCATGTAACCTGGACCGGAACACCAAAGGTGGAGATGTGTCCATATTCATTAAGGATATCCACACCTCCAGGCTAGTTGCTCAGCATAATGCAGCCGAGGTTATCCAAGTGCAACTAACTCTGGGCAAAACTGCAATCCAAATTGTAGCTTGCTACAGATCCCCACTCCTCTTTTTTTTTGATGTACTGGAAAATATTAGGGTTCAACCAAACACTCTAATAATGGGTGAGTTCAACTACCCCATCATTAACTGGGAAAAATACTCACATACCAACTCCTTCGCTCAATGCTTTCTGGAATTCATAAACTCCAGTGCCCTGGATCAACTTATTCACACCCCCACCAGGGGCAACAATATCCTAGATCTAGTCATTACCAACATGAGTGACTGGTGTTCCACACCTGAAGTCAACGCCTCATTGGTCCGATCTGACCATAAGCTAATTACCCTAGATATCCACATTCTGCCTCCACCACCCCCCCCCCCCATTAAGGAAACCATGGTAAAAAAATTCTCCAAAGCCAACTTCATGCTTCTTAAGACAGAAGTGGTGAACTTCATGGCACCCATGCAGATGGACAATACAGTTACGACTACTAAATCCTACACAATTGCACTTCATAAGCATTTACATGAGTGCATGGATCTTGCTATCCCAAACAGAACCAAAACACTATCCTCCAAAAAAAGGAAGCCAATCTGGTGATCCCCAGCCATAGACAAAATGTACAACAGAAGGAAGAAACTGTTGCAAAAGAGAGTAAAATCCCATGAGTGGAAGAGCTCCCTGGTCAGCCTCAGTAAGAAGCTGCGATCCCTGATAAAATCCTCCAAAGCTAGTTACAAAAACAAACTCGCCACTGATTCTAAAAACAACCACAAAGCATTCTATAGCTATGTCAAGAATCTCAATGGTAACACTCAGATCTGCTCTGAGTTACAGCACAATGGCATTAAATATACAGACCCAACTGATTTTGCCAACATTCTGGCAGATAGGTTCAGTGCTAACTTTAGCCCCCCTCTCACCCCCTAAAGAGCCCATCTCTATACCGGAAGAATGCAAAGTTCCTGTAATCGCGACTGCACAGGTAAAAAACACACTCTCCAAAACCAAGAACACAGCATCCATGCGACCAGACAACATCCCAGGCTGCGTTCTACATGAACTACAGAATGAACTGGCACCCCACATAAGTACCATGTTCAATCATAGCCTCACCTTAGGCTTTGTGCCTGCTGAATGGTGCACAGCGACAGTTACCCCACTCCAAAAGGGGGAGCAACCACGGACCCCAGGAACTACTGCCCCATTAGCCTGACGAACCTGGTCTGCAAGGCCATGGAATGTATCATCATGGAACTTATAAACATTATAAACATTGGTAATCTCCAAACTTTGGACTCCACCCAGTTCGGGTTTGTAAAAGGCAGATCATGTCTCCTAAACCTGATAGACTTCTTTGAAGCAGTCACCAAAGACGTAGACGAGAGTAAGGTGGTTCACACAGCCTATCTAGATCTTGCCAAGGCTTTTGACACCATCCCCCACTCTGGAATTATAGATAAACTCACTAAACTAGGTATAAATCCCTATGTCACAAGATGGGTTGCCAACTGGCTCACTGACAGAACCCACACTGTGAAAGTAGCAGACTCCAAATCCGACTTCAGACCAGTGGCAATTGGAGTACCACAGGGTTCAGTCCTGGGTCCGGTCCTCTCTTGTCTGGTATTTACTTCTCTGAAGTACAGGCTAACACAGAAGGTCTTTGGCTAACGAAGTTCGCAGATGACTGCAAACTAGGAGCCATAATTGAAACTCCTAACGATGTGGACATCCTACAAAAGGGCCTCACTGAGACAGATGCCTGGTATCAAAGCTATGGCCTCAAGCTCAGTGCCAAAAAGTACATTGTCATCCCCTTTGGTAAAAACTCTGTACCCATGAACTACAACATAGGCGGTAGTATACTTAACACTGAAAGTGTGATAAGAGACCTTGGGACACAGGTGGACAGTAGTCTCTCCTTTGATAATCACATTGCCACATTAGTCAGGAAATCCTTCTATGTGGCACACCTCATCACAAAATGTTTCTCATCCAGAAAAAAAGAGGTCATTGTTCCTCTCTACTCATCACTCATTAGACCCATTATGGAGTACAATGCCCCTTTTGGTATGTACCTCACAAGACATCTACAACAAATGGAAAGGATGCAGAAATACCTCACAAAGAGGATTACTGGCCTCAAACAGATGCCCTACGCAGACCGTCTCAAAAAACTCCAGCTTTACTCCGTCACATATCACCTACTCAGAGGTGATCTCTGCCTAACATACAAAGCTATGTCAAACCCAGAGCTGTTGGACATGCTCCACTTAAAGAAATCCCATCCCCTCCGAGCTACACGCTCTAGGGACCTAAACCTTGTCACCACAATAAACAGAACATGCCAGAGGGATAGATTCCTGTCCCAGAGACTTCTCATACTCTGGAATAAACTACCTATTTATATCAAACAAAGCTCCTCATTAGCACATTTCAAGAAAAATCTTGATGATTGGATGGGAAATAGGCAATTCACCCCGGGGATCACTTCTGTGGCTCTGCTCAACAGTGGCACAGGAAAATAATTTTCCTGGGTGGTAAAAGCCAGGGTACCTTTTTGGCCGGGCTTATGTAGGCCCCAGGGCCGATAGCTTAGTACCTACCTATGAACCTATGATAGGCTGTGCCATTCTTATGGTCTTCAAAATCTCTCTGTATCTTTTTTGTTTCTTAGAAACAATATTACTAACATCTCTTTCAACTGCACCAGAAACAACCTGTTATTTAGATTTAGTATGTTTTAATTCATAAGATTGTTTAAGGCTATCATCCAACTGTTACAAATACCTAATTCATTGTGTCTCACAAGAATATTTAACAACTGCAGTGTAGTATTATTAAAAATTCTTTTAAGTTCAAAATAAATATTGTCATTGGTATTAATACTATTGGACCATCTGACTAACTGCATGCCCTTAGGTACTATCTTTAGTGTAATTCAATTCCAAGATATAAGTTGTCATAAACCAATGATTTATACTTATGTGTTTTTTTTTCAAACTGCCTAAGTAATTCTCTAGTGGCTACCAGGGTATCATTGTTAACTGAAAACATATCTGCACCTTTGGTGTTGCACCTTGGAAAGTTCATCATTTTACTTCAGTTTATACTGCATCCTTTTTTTTGGCCTGTGGTTTCACTGTCCCCCTGCCAGTTACATAGCTGGAGTAGCAGGCTTCTGTCATATCTTAGAACTAGCTGAGTTGACAATTAGTCATGCTTCATGCATGAAATCTAACATGGTTTGACCTTTAGGAAGATGGCTTTCCATAGTTTCAGAAAATATGTTACATCATCTAAGTATATGGAGACTAACATTTTTGTTCATCATTCTCTGGAGTGTTGTAGGGGCACTATGGAGACCACAATGTAGAATTCTGTAATGAAAATGTCCATCTTGTATGGAAAATTTAGTTTTCCTTAGATTCTGAAGTTTTTTCCTTAGGGTTAGTCCAAAACAGACAGAAACTTAGTTTTGCCCAATATTTAAGTCATATCATCCATGGGACATGACACATGAATCAAATTTAGATATGCTATTCAACTTTTGGAAATTGTTGCTAGTCCTTATAGACACATCACACATGGAGACCAGTAGGATTCCTCTATGTCTTCAACTTTAAGTACTTCTGTACCTCTTCCCCAACTGTTTGGTGCTTGGACTCTGATATCCAGTATGATATCAAATGCCTTTTCTCAACAGGCACTATTTCTGTGTTGTCCTGGATTAAACAGTTTCTACCAGGGAGTGTTGAGTAGGTGTCTTTATTCCTGAGTACTAATTCCTAAACTTTCAGTTTCTGAGACATTTTAATGTCTCTTCTATTTTGACTTCAAGACATGCTGTGAGAACACAAACTCTACAAACATACTTACTATAGAAACCAGTTTCTGTCCAAGGTTCAGAACATATATGTGATATAACTGTTCTGGTTTCCTTTTCTCCAGTTGTCTTGCCTTGAAATTTATTTCCAGTTATTTTTCTGCAGCTTCAATGGGCCCTTTCCACTTTGGAAGGAATTTATTTTCAGCAAGAAGTACTCTTCAGTACTGGTTTGAAATCTCCGACATGGACACTTTCATTGTGTGCTTTGCTGTGTCACCTGTCCTGTCTACATATTTTCTCTTACTATAGGGGTTATAGCTCTTCTACTGCCAATCATTAACGGACCAGAGTTCCGCTGTGGCGACCCCTAACCGGGAAAAGCCGAAAGACACAAACAAATATAGGGGTTATAGCTCTTGAAAAATGGACTGCCATACTCTTAAAGTGGATGTTTCATCCTTCCAGGTTGTGCTTGCTATATCTAACAAGTATACGAAATGTCAGCCTTACAGTAGTTCAAAAGTTGGAAATCTGATTGAGGCTTGGGATACTTATCTTTTGAAAAAGAAAATATATGAAGGCAGTTGGCCCCATTTTTCAAGTCCCGTTACATAGCCTTTCATAACATAGATTTTAAAGTTTTGTTAATGTGATTAACTAGCCCATTTGCTTGCAAGTGGTTTATAGATGTATTAAGGTGAATTACTTTAAAAATAGTAAAGTTCATACATTACTCAGGACATGAATGGGGTGCTCTGGCCAGTAAATATTTCTAGGGGAATTCGTCCGTTGGAAAATAAAAGCACTCGTTCTTTTGCTATAGACTTTACATTGACTGTTCATAGGGGTACTGTCTCAGGAAAGTTTGTTGCTTAATTAATAATTACCAAACTATACTGATGGCCCATACTTGATTTCAAGTGATCGCTCAAGATGCATTGCTTTTTATATTCCTCTTGTGTTCCCTGCACTTATATTTTATTCTTTACTGGACCATGTATTTGTGGCAACATATCTGGTTGAACCTTCCTCCCATAATATCCATAGCTCTTTAAAATGGGAAACCCTTGACCAGTTATCACACAGCATGTTATGTTAGGTACAAAAGTTACCTGTGTGCAGTATTTTGTGTAAATCACTTTGTATTTCTGTCTGTGTTATATGGTATTCTGTCTTACCTCCATGCAGACATATTACGTCAAGTTTTATGTTTACAAGTTACTTAATACTTACAAGCACATTGTGACCTAACTAGTGTATTCATGCTTCTTGAGTCTAATATTCTTTGCATTTCTTTGTCCTATACCACAGTATTATTTTTGACACTTTTAATAGCATAGTGACAAAAAGTAAATTCTAGACGTCTAGCAGTTAAAACTTTGCCCTTATCACATTCCGTAGCCATGCTGTTGGTTGGCATTAACAGTTTTTATATGTATAGTAATAGTACTATTGTCACTAACTGTACAGTACTTGAAAACATTCCTTTTCATATAACAATTAGAACAAATCAGCTGAGATGGCAACATTTTCTTTTTGTTTGCAAGCAATGAGGCATACCTAGGTGAAGGGTTATTGTTAGCTCTTGGAGCTTGCAAGTCAGACTTAGGGTTTGTGGGTGGAAGTCTAGCTGGTTCAACCAGCGCCCTGAGCTGGTACAATGAACCAGTGTCCCACCCCCTCAGCTCTTCAAGTGAAGAGAAAAAAAAGCACTTCACTGTAGTAAGCCGATTGCTACTTTGTAAGCAATAGGCTTATTACATTTAGATCTACACACACACATCCTCCCCAAAAGAACAACAAAAAAATGAATCTTCCTTCTACTGGCACACCAACCAGATGGTCAGATGCATGATGTGTGTAAAATAAAATGTGAATCAAATGTTGTTGTGTCTTTCGGCTTAGGGGTCGCCACAGCGGAACTCCGGTCCGCTAATGTTTGGTGGTGGATTTTTACGTACCGAATTACCAGCCCTGACACACAACCTTCAATGAAGGCACGTCCATTCACGCATGCCTCCATACAGAAGACGCTCTAACTGAGAATCGAACGCGACAATGTCTTGCTGTGAGGCGACAATGCTACCGCAGCACCACTAAGGCTAAAATTAATAAACTCAGAATGTTTTATAAAATTAATAGATATAAAATGAGAGTCATGTGAGGATCTAAGAGTAAGGTAAAACAAATAAAATTGTTTTAATGTGGTTATAAGCATGAACACGCATATGCACTATGTTGCTTTTAACCAGCACTGCTCTTAATCCTTACAAGAAAATGACATTTTCTAAAATACTTAGAAGCAGAAAGAAGTGTTTCAAAAGAAGTTGTCTTTTGCCGAACAGAAGTATGAAAATGTACTGTTTCTACACCCCTGCTACTCCTTTGTTGCCCTTCTGCTTGCTTCTTGCACTATACTTCCACCAATTTGTGCCCCTTCTTTTCACCTTCTGCATACCATGTCTCTTGTCCTAATGACTTAACTCAGATTCTTAAGAAGCCAACATTGACCTTCTCCTTATTTTTGCCTTTTTTGTGTTTTACTTAGATACTTGTCTATAGCCTTGAAATACGTCCCCACACCCCCCAATGTGTAGGGCTGTGCCCACCACACCCCCCAATCTATATATACTAACTCCAAGATCACACTACACTGGGGAAAAGGCCATATACCTTTTACTTGTCTTACAGTACTCTACACAGTGCCATATACACTAACTGCAGTTCAGTGAAATGAGTTTTCAGTAATTTGTGTTTTCGGCGATGTGGTTGGGGTGAAATGAAATTCAGTGAAATGAGATTCAATGAAACAAAGTAGACCCATTATTGACACATAGGTGCTAAATCCTGGGAGTTTCTAGCAGTGGGGGGTTGCATGAGAACCAGAAGTCAGATAACCAGATGTATGTGATGTCATTTTGTAATTCATCACTAAAAATAATCTTTATTACTAGGTGAGACTGAAGTCTCTGAGCACTCTGTTTTTGTAACCTGACAAAAAAGGATGTCTCAACTACTTCATCTTGCCTTGCTCTAGTAAGTAACCAGGGAATAATAATTCTTTAGATCAGTTAATAAAATATAGTGAGGTTTATCAAGTGTTGTTTTTTTGTATGTGAACCTATCCACCTGCTATTTTTAAAATTTCCTGTGACTAAAACTCTGGTGTTTTTGTAAATAGCTATTTAGTATTTTCTTGTTCTTTTCTTGTGTATTATTAAATATATTTAAACATTTTATGTTACTTTAGAGAATATTTTAACCTTTGAGAGTACTTGTTTCTTTGGTGACACTGTGGCCACTCCTGAAAGCCTGGCTGTTTGGTCAACATTACCATTTGTATTAATATTAATTTAATTCAGTATAATTGGGTACCCTTTCAAGAGCCTTAGAGTAGCTGCCTTTGGGGTGTCTGGTGACAGTGCAACTACCCTATAGTCTGGGCAAAAGGAGGCATAGCTAAAATATGTGCCAGCCTTTCCCAGGTGTCTGTGTGTGAAAATCAAATCTCAAAGTGTGTGTACTTCAGCTACTTGAAGCAGGGACACAAAGCACTGGTTTCACAGATAGAGGATGGAGGACTTGGCTTGGACACCTAGCTGAGGACTCAACCCTACAGCTGTGCCAGTGGGGAGTCTTACTGGGGACCTGGAGGGGAAACCCAGACTCCAGACTGAATGTGTTCCCTGTGTGCTTTTAACAGAAATTGAGCATGATGCAGAGAGCTGCATCTGGAAATACTGGGTGCATCCATTTTTGTTTTAAGTGAATGTCCCTCTACAGTGCCAGTGGTGAGCATTCAGGCTCCTTGATTTATGGCCCAGAGTGGGGACGTCACAGTGAGTGTGACTGTGGACATTATCTGCATATTTGGTGACCTTATTATAAACTTGTTTCAGTTTTTGAAGTATTTTTTAATGCTTGTGAAACTAAAGTAATAGTATAGTAGGGGTGGTAAGAGCAATGACTGAGCTATGCTTAGTTGTGCTGACTGGGTTAAGAATAATGTTTGGATGTACAGAGCATGCCTAACTTATTTGTTTTTATCAAAGGATTACTTTTGATCAATGATTACATATAGAGGTTTGGCATGGTCGTTCAACTGATGTGCTATTTTCAGAGCTAATAATAATAATAATAATTACAATAATAATAATAATATCACCAGATTCAAAAATCACTAGTTTTGTTTTATTGGTATTTAGTATGAGCTGAGAATTAGTAAGACACTGATGTTAATCATTAGATCACTGTTGCAGTAGCCTAAGTTATTACTATCCTGCCAAGGACATGAAAAACAGCCATGGCCCAAAGTTTTAAAGTATATCCCACACTGAACAGCTCAAAGAGAATGGAATAAAGCCAGTTGCTAATGCACCAAACTAGTGTGCCAAACTTTCAGAACTTTCTTGGCATCAAAGTGCACTCTTCCCTGCATGGATAGTTGACTACTGCTTCTTCAAGGTTCGGCAGATAAGTATCCATTTATCTTTTTTTTTGAGGAAAAGTGTATCTTTTCTGCCAGAGTTTATTGCCGGGGCTACAACTACTGTGTTTACTGTTTGTCACTAAAAGATATTACCTCAAAACTTATTGTTTCAGTATGGATTATCTGTTGGGAAATACCTTCCAAATGACCATTTTTGTGAGGAAAATTTGTACTTTTCTATTAAAATTTGTAGCTAGGGGCTTCATTTAATGTTTTGATGGTTGTCATTAAAAAACTAAGTTTTTAGTTAGGAGGTGGGACTGATTCACTAAGGCTCCACTGCCTGCTTTTTCAGGCACATTTTTTCCATAGAGACGTGGACCAGGCTTTTACATTTTGTTTCAACCCTACCTGATCCACAGGAGGAAAAACAATTGTTTGGGAGTATTCAGTCTACAAGCCAACTTCTTCTGTGCCTCAGCCATCAGTCAGGTACCATGGACCACTCATCATTTTCTCTTAATCCCTCTGGTATTGCACATTGGGAAGCTGCTAAGGACCTAGAGAGAGATCCATCCTCTATGGCTGCTTAGCTGTCATCTTTGGGCAAGGGAGAACAACACTTGTCTGTACTGGAGAAGAGGGCTGACACTGTTTTTGCTCAAAGCCACACTGGATGCTTGATTCTTGGGTCTTTTTCTGGGAGGAAGATCTCCCAAGAAAAGGAAATAGAAAGTCAGGCATATTTCATCTACTACAGCACAAATGATTGGCTGTGTTTTGCTTAGAGGTTTATGTTAAGCCTTTTAATATTTACATTCTGAATCTTCCCTCATAGAATGGGGAAAAGGATTCTGAGGAATGTTTTTTTCTTCTTCAGATTCCCCACTTGAAAAGTTATCCTTTTCTGATACTATTGCCAAAATGAAGGTGTTATTTCAGTGGGAACAATTACAAATACCACAATATCACTTTAGTATGGGTAAACTTAATTTTAGATTAGTTAAATCCTGTGGGTGTAGTTGTTAATTTGGACAACTGGTCCTATAGGGAGGGCTAAACTTTATTTTTTAAAAATGTACATAGTTTTCTGTGTTTGTTCTAAGTTAATAGAGAATGGGGATATTCTTAAAATGTATTTAGTTTTTTGATTGATGGTTTTGATTAAAGCAAAAAAGTCCAGAAAATGTGACATAGGTTCATATGGAGATAAGAAGAAACAACTGTATAAAATATCAGTGTGTCATACATTAGTCTGTGTATGTAAAGCAAAACTTGGAAATACACATGTATAAAAGGTGGGAACAATAGCCATTTATCATAATGGCTACTCTATCCACATTATTTAGGAATGTAAATGGCCTTACAGATATAAACAATAAGGAAAGAGTACTAAATTATATTTAGAAAAGCAGATTGCTGATAACAGTGCTGCAGGAGACACACTTGGAGGGAGTGTAATGACTTGGCAGATTTTAAAAGTTTCCTACAGAGTATTCTATCTGTAATATTTGGGAACAAATGGCTGTAACTAAGGAAATTATTCTTTTGAGCTGTGACACAGGATATGAATTGCCTATATTTAATAAGGACTTATTTGAAGTATTGAATATTTTAAAATAGATAAAGCAACTAAAAGGGTGCTCTTTAGAAAAAGGAAGGAGGAAATTACTTAGAAATAAATAGAATTTGTGGGAACAATATATGCAGAATAATGTTGGAATGATGGCAGTTGTCATAATGAAAGAAAACGTGTAATGCATTAATGTATGTAAATGAAAAAATGTTAACGTGTGTTTTTTTTCTATTAATGTATGGGTGCCTAGGTCTTAAATGATAATTTAATAAAGGTATTAAAGAAATAAATACTAGAATCCCAGCAAAAGATACTACTAACTGTTACAGGTGTATTTCCCTCCTGCAATCTGACTGACCATAGCATTCTTTTAGATCATTCAACAGATAATGGAATTAGACCAGATACAGCCCCCTGGTTAAAACATTATTTTATCATTCGTTAATTCTTTATGCAACTTCAAAACACCCTCTCTGCTTCAACCCCTCTCCTTAAAGGCACCCTAGAAACAATGTTAGGAGCTATTACTTGCATTTGTATTGTGCTGTACTGTTTTATCTGTTAATGACTGTACCGGAGCTTTTCTACCGAGGTCTCCGCTGAAAATGGGTACCTGACCCAGTCGGACTTTCCCGGTCACCAAACATCAATAAATAAATAATAAATAAATAAATAAAGGAGTGCCTCACTGCTTCTTTAACTACCATTTGACCTCCCTTTCTTACTTTATGCTGATGATATGATCTTACTTCAATAACCATCAACAACCCCAAGTAGTCTACAAGTTTTGAGTTTTGTTATTGGCTGGGATCCCTTGTATACGGGGTCTGCTCCTTTTATCTGCATGTGCATGAGTTTGCCTCAAAGTCCAATTTCATTCCACATCCAAAAAATATACTGTAAATGACTGACAGTTCGGAGGTTCTAACAGCAAGGATGTTTTAGTTCTGATGAAGTCCTGTTCTTTGTTTAGGATGAAAGTGAATTAATTAACGTTAAATTGTGCTCAACTGAATTGTGCATGTTGTGGTGTATAAAACAAACGTTGTGGTTTGCAGTGGCCATTTGTTATGAAGTCTCCTTCTGTGGGCTGTAGACTGCTTGGGGTTCTTGTTGGTGGTTATTGGTGTTTTTACAATACCTCAGGTCATTTTTTGTTATATGGTCTTACTTCATTGAAATCTGACCTCCTTGGCCATAGAGGAACTACTAAAATCTGACTTCCTTTCTGTTATCAAATGGCTTACTAACAAAAAGATCATTCTGAGCACTTCCAAAATTAAAAGAACGCTATTTGATATCTCCCTCTAAATTGCAGAATAACTCTCAATCTCTTCTTATCCGTGACCATCTTGACAACCCCATGATCAAGTCATCTCCTTCAAATACATTGGTATGTGGCTTAATTCAGCACTGAACTCTCTTCTTCGCCTAGAACAAATTTGGAAGAAAATAAATTTCCTCCTATTTTTGTCCTATAAAATGTCCCCCTTTCTCTCCAAATCAAACAGGAATGCCAGATGTGAAGGTATTCTAGAAGCACAGCTTCAGTATGGACATCCACTGGTTGTAACATCATCCAAGGAAAAACTTTTCCACAATTCAAACTATAAGTAGCTCTATCTACCATTTGTGTACCCTCTGCCCTAGAAATGAGCATTATTGTACCATAGTTGGTTACCTGTCCATCAGTATGCCATCCTGCTTCTTGGATTCCAACTTTTAAGCTCCTCAAAGAACATTCATCTTTTTCCCTTGCCTCCTCCAACCTATTCATATGACCCTCAAGTTACAGTGTCAACCAGTCTGGTCCACTTCTTCAATGTCCCAGAACCAAACATCATAGCACTAAACCATGCCTTCTCCCGTCTAGGACCCAATCTCTCGGAATTCCTTCTCACTAATCTTAACTCATTTAACCCTGATCATGAGGAGGCTAATTAACACCTTTGCTTCTGGAGATCTTCTGTATCAGGAAACCAATTGTCTTTTACTTGCCTTACAGTGCTCTACACAGTACCAGTACTTCACTTCAGTGAAATGAGATTCAGTGAAATTAGTTTTCAGTAATTTGAGCTTTCAGCGATTTGGTCAGGGTGAATTGAAATTCAGTGAAAATTAGCTTTCAGTGAAACAAAGTAAACCCATACATACATACATACATACATACAAAATTTTCAAGCACAGGCATTAATGCCCTTCTAGCTTGCCAATATACCAAAACAGTTGTTCCCATAAGTGTCCAGGCTGTTCTTAACAATATCTGAACTAGTACTTGCTTTAATGTAGCTTGGTAGTCTGTCCTATGCATCAGCTGCTCTCTCAGAGAACCAATTATTTCACTTCTCCTTCCTATAGAATCTTCTAATAGATTGTCAGATGATTGTCTACTAGTTTTTGATAACCCCAAACATTCCCGGAGGCAGTTGTCTCTAAATGCCCTATATATCTGAATAAGATCTCCTCTTAGATAGCTATAAGAAATACAGTACAAGTTCAGTTGCATAATAACTTAAATTTTCACATCCATGGATGCCCGTGGTATATTTCTATTGTATTCTTACCAATTTACTCATGCTTGCTTTTTATGAGGTTTCCATATTATCAATGGAAATAAACAAGTCGGTGTCTAATGTAATTAACAAACAATGACTTCATCAGTTCTGATTTCCTAGACTTTATAAATCTTTTTATACAACCTATTGATCTATAACTATCAATAACCAATTGGTTGATACGATTAGAAAAACTCAAAGCTGGAGCTACCCATATACCCAGGTCCTTAAATTAATCTACATTTACAATTACTGTGTGCTATATTAAATATTCACCTTCAATTTATGCCTCCCAAATCTCATAGGCTTAGTTTTTTTATGTATTTCTCAGCATTTTTTCCCCTGTGCCCAAATGGTCAATTTAGTCAAGTTCTTTTACAGGCATGCCTTATCTGTAACACATAGAGTCAGTTTACCCAATTTCAGGTCGTCTGTATATGCCCTGAACATGTCAGATGAAAAAGTTAGTTCTGAAAGATACAATCTTAGCTATAAACTAATCTGCACGGTTGTACTAAAATTGTCTGCCTCACACTGTGTGTAAATCTTTTCTAGCTAGTTTCACTGTGTGTAAGGTATTAACTGGAAATTTTCTCCATTTGTTAAACATTTGTTTGTTTGTTCCGATTTCCTGCCAAGGAGTGTATCATATAACTGATTTAGTTTCCCAGCCTCCCTCCCTATTGGCATCTTCTTCTTATACTTGGTGGCTTTGCAGTTGTTCGCCCCTACTGTAATTTTGATTTGGGAAACTCCTCCCAGTCTAGTATGATTAGTTTATTCTACCTAATACAGAGAGAACATTTCAGAAGGCCAACCAGCTTAGGTTCTTAACCTTGAATTATCTCTTTTCCTCCTTTCTCCCTTTCCACTTTACTAAAAAAAAAAAAAAGAAAAAAAGAAAGAAAAAAAATCTACCATTGCTAGAATCTCCTTGTGTTCTGACTGAGTGTGCTTCTCAAACAATCTAGAAATATAGAGCTGATAAGTATAGTTTTGGTACTTTTTAACTGTTGAGAGTTGAATAAAACAATAATTGAATTCGGTTCAGAATACCGTTTGAATAAATTGCATTTATTTAAACTGTATTTGCTTTAATATTGATACACATTCAAGTGTGCTAGCTTGCACTGCATGTAAATGTCTTTAGTGCTGCTTTAGCTGCTTTTCTGTAAAAACAAGTTCTAATCTGGTTTATTGCCTTTCCTGTAACTAGTCTAGTCCAGATACAGATTTGCTGTGTCCAGGACTGTTTGTAAGCTTCTGAGCCCCCCCCAAGCCTTTCTGTGTTGGAGGGAAGCCTTCTAGCTTATCAGTGGGAGTGGTAAGCACCAGGTAGCCTATCTACCACATGAGGAGTGGTTTCTGGCCCATAAATTGTAGTCTATAGGCTGTTTGGGCAGTTTTTCCATCTCTTTCAACTTTCTGGTTTATAAACCTGTGTTTGCACTTGTTTCCCACCTTTCCTGTAACTAGTCTAGTCCAGATACAGATTTGCTGTATCCAGGACTGTTTGTAAGCTTCTGAGCGGTGCCAAAAAGTCTGGTCTTTAGTTTCTCCCTTCAATCTGCTAGTTCTCTCCTCTCCTGAACTTTTACTAACATATTAGCCTAGCACTTTACCAGACTTCTTGTAGCAATTATTGTAGCACACAAAGATGTTACCAGCACTAAACGTTCTACAAGGAACAGCTCCAGTACTTATTATTAATGCCCACCCCTCCAGGCATGTGTAAAGGTCATTTCCCTGTGTTTTCTCCTATTAGCTAGGTGAACTTGGGCATCTTGAGGCAATGTAGCAACTGCCTCAAGTACACTGACAACCCTCTTCTCTTACCTGTAATTGTAAAAAACAAATAATATAAACAAAAGATTTTCCAAATATATAGTAACAGAAAGTAAATTATTATATCTGGGAATAAATCTACTCAATGAATTAACAGATTCTCTAATATTTAACTATAATAAAATACTAGACAAAATAGAACAAACAATTGGTTACTGGAATAAATATATCTTTTCAGCAGCAGACAGATTATATCTTATTAAAATAATCATATTACCCAAAATATTATAATTAATACAAAATTTTTCATTGCCACCTCCCAAATATATTATTCAAAGATACAATAAACTAATTTTAAATTTCCTATGGTTTCCAAATAAACCCCGTATAGCCTTAAATAAACATTTGCCAGATTGGGAAGACGGTGGAATTAATTTACCGGATATTGATTTATATATTACCTCATCTGTTATTAAAAACATAACACTATGGTTAAATAATTCATACACACATATATGGAAACAAGCCCATGAGCAGATTTACATAGAAATCAATTATAATCACATACAAGACAACTTAACAGTAATACCATCACCCCTTATATGCATGTTAAAAGATTATTTTTTAGGGAAAAGGAATAATATTAATAAATTGCCATCAGACTATATAGACAACTTAACAGTAATACCATCACCCCTTATATGGATGTTAAAAGATTATTTTTTTAGGGAAAAGGAATAATATTAATAAATTGCCATCAGACTATATAAGCTCTACACTTTCAGTGTTCAAAACATATATAAACAAAATACCAAATATTAATTCTTGGATTTTTCTTATTTTCCCTAAAGCTTTTACGCCAAATATTCTAGATACATTCCAAATATCTAAAATCAATATACTTAAAGAAGAAACATTACTCTTTTGGCATCAACTTATAGAGAAAGGGAAAATTCTAACAAAGGAACAGATAATTTATAATTATAATATAAATAAAGACAATTGGTTGTTTTTACAAAGTCTAAGGCATTTTCTTATAAATACAATAGAACAAATGCAACCTTTAGTTAGACATGAAGCTCCAAAACTCATTGAATACCTTATTCTTATCACAAAACAGCCTTATCAGGGTACAGGTTATTTGTCTAATATCTATAAAATTGTTAAAAACAAAAACTATCATGAAAAATCATACTGGGATTATTATACTTTAATAAACAACCATCCTCCAATTGAAGAAGAAAAAAGTAATATTCTAAAATCTTCCAAATTTTCTACATTATCAAAATACTGGCAATTATTCACTTGGAGATATCTACATAGAAGTTTCTATACACCACATAGGTTAGCCAAAATGTATTCTATTGAAGATCAGTGTTGGAGATGCCATACCAAGATAAAAGCAGATTGGCAGCATATTTTTCATGAATGTATATGTCTCAATATGTACCGGAAATCCATTAACTATTTTTTTTCAGACTGTTTATAATGATCATTTTCAATTAACAAAGTCTTTAATTTTATTCAACTCTCCTATTCCAAACTGTGTACCAAAAAAAGACACTAAAATCCTATGGTCACTATTGACAATTTCACGTAAAATCATAACTATACACTGGAAAAATGAGGCTTCGCCTACGTTCAAGGAATTTGAGACTTTAACAACATTTGCTCACATGGAAATATTAACAGTGAAGAACAGAACTAAAAGATCTACTTCTTACTATTACTATTGGATGAAAGTACTGGAAATACTCAAAAAGGTCAAAGAAGATATATCATCTTATGTTTCTAACTTTATATAATATAGAATTTCAATGTTATTTGCATAGACACCAATGTAAATAGTTATATAATGGTTTGAAGTTAGTAATGTTTTAGAATTGTAAATATGTTATTTATCTTTATTTCATGTAATGTTTAAGACATCTTATTTGAAATAATAAAAAAAATATTTAGTGAAAAAAAAAACTTTCCACATTCCTTCCGCTGTCTTTCTGCTGATCACATCACTCCAGTTAGTTTTACATGGTGACTGTTTTGCTTCGCAGAATTATCTAGCAACAAATTAACCTTTATAACCCCAAGATCACTGCACATCAATGGTGATAAAACTTGACATGAAGTAACAGTAATTTCTTTAGGAACACAAACAGTGTCTAGTATTTACCATTCACTTGTGGGTTTTTTTTTTACAGTCTGAATCAATTGTTGTTCCTGAACATACGTTGTGAATAATTTTCTTACTAATGTTGTTGAATCAATATAATTCATCTTTTTCTGGTAAATTTAAGTCCCCAGCCACTATTATTCTTCCCTCCTGAGTTTCATGCAAGAAAGGTATGAATTCCTCTATTTCATAAGCACTTGACTTTGGTGGTCTGTACGCTCTAACAATTGTTATATGTTCCAGAGTTGCCTTTATTGTCACAGTTACACAGTCTATGGTATTGGTGTTATCACTGAACATGTAATAATCACAGGTTTCATAACTGTCTTTAATCCCTATCATAACACTTCCACCTAAGTTTTTGTTAGAATGTCTGTTACAGTAAAAACATTTATAACATGACAGAAATGGTTTCTAGTCATTGTTCTTTAGTCGTGTTTCACAAACAATAACAACATCAATCTTGTGGGAATGTAGTAAATTCTCCAGTAAAAAAAACCTTTATTATTAATGTTCCCAGCATTAGCAACCATCAAAGATGCATCACATGTTGCTATCTGTGAACTGTACATTTTTGACCTGGCAAAAATACGCCATGTGTTTAACAAGTATTGCAAAATATCAGCTGCAGAAATTCTCTTCCCTGATCTTTGCAAACACACCCCATTCTGTCTGAACACATGTATGCCAAAAACTAGGCTCGGATGCTCTACACATTTCCATTTTTTTAGAACGGGACATTTTTTCATATAGGTATGTACCCAAAAAATATTTTCATTCACAGTGACCTGAATATCCTTTCTATATGTGATTTCAGAAAAATACGTCCTAACACCAGTACGAGGTATGCTATCTAAGAGGGCTGTCATTTCCCTACTAACAGTCAAAGAGTCTTTGTGGATGCAATCATTTGTACTGACATGAATAAAAACAGATCCATACTTCCTTGCATGAAGGCGTTCCAGGGCTTGTCGAAAATTCTTTATTTTTGCTCCTGGCAAGCATAGCACTATTCATTGTTCATTATTTTCTCTGCAAATATAAGTATCAGTCCCGCTACTAACTGAATTTCCAATTATAAGAATATCTTTCCTGAGCAGATATGAAGAATCTTCAACTTCTAATTCAGTAATATCTGCTCTATCAATTATTACAAAGGAATGATCTTAATCAGCATTAGTCTTATTAATCCCACTGTTTTCATTGTGTTACATTTGTAAGCATACAAATCGGGTCTATACTATATCATCGAACGCTTAAAAAAGTGAACGCTGATTGATCGACCTAATTTAAGCATAAGCTTACAATCTCGAACTGTCAGATCAGCGATTTTTTTCCCTGGGAAAAAAATCGCTGATCCAAAACACATACACACAACACAAGCACACCAAACAAACAGAAATCCACACACATACACCTAAAATCTGATACCTAACCCTACACTAAACTATGCACACACCACTAACTACCCACTTACCTTAACCCAAACCCTAACCCTAAGGTCTGTCACTATCGCACACTCACCTAACCCGCTCCCTAACCCTAACTCACTTAAATCCGCCCTAACCCTCATGTCCACTCAATTGCACACACACCTAACCCGAGCCCTAACCCTAACTCACCTAAATCACCCTAACACTCACATCCACACAATCGCTCACTTACCTGAATCCAACCGGTAACTTGCCACCATAACACTGAAAATACCGAAGCAACAGAAACGTACAACCGAATTCTTTCCCTAGGAAAAAATTTGAGTTTCTGCTGCTTCGATATTTTGCAGTTTCGCAAAAATAAGTTAGATCAATCAGCGTTCGCTTTTTTAAGCGTTTGAGGATATAATATAGACCCTACAAATCTCATCCAGCTGGCTTTCTGCATCTACCACTTGAGCCATGTTGTCAGTGTCTCGCTATCTCATCTTTTTTCTTACGGAAATGTTCTTCAATCCCTGCACGTTCAGTTCTGATTTCTTCCTTTTCACCTGCCCTTTCCACTTTTTTCTACCTTCTCTTTTGGAAAAATGTTGCATTTTTCTGTAGACTGAAGGTTTTATGATAGAAAAATCTGTGTATTACATAAAGCAGTGTCCTTTTGAGTACGTATTCTCTTTACAGACATTTATCAGTTTCTTTTTCTTACTTCTTATTTGTTTTGAATGTTTTCCTTTCTTTCTGTTTTTTTTTATTTCATTCTTTATGCTCTGAATCCTCAGATTGCTAAATACTTGTATCCAGAATTCCAAAGTTGTCAGCGGTATTATCTTGTTTCATAAGGGTTGAGTGATCTTTATTAACAATAGACACTTCCTTTCCTAAATGTGTTTTATTTGCTCTTTGCCTAACATTATGTATTTCATCAGTTGTCATTAATCTGTGTAACAAACAGTTCTTCAAGTCATGCCAGTTGCACAAGTGCAATCACCATCAAGTCTAGATTTACTACTAACAATGGTAAGCAAATCATCCAACATTTGACACGAGGAACATAGATCATGAGTGTTATCAGCTGCTACCTTTAAACATGCAGAACATTTATTACACTTGTCACACTGCCAGCCCAGCTATTGGGAATTTTGTAAATAATTCTATGTCATTTCTGAATATTGATATAATTTATACAGAAGTGTGTGTAAAGTACTGAGCTAAAATCCAACCACAGCATGCCCTATTGGAATAGAACAGGAATGTACCTGCAGTATTGCAACTGTTTAGATGCATATGTGTAATGGAAACTGGAACACAGGAGGTTAACTTGAAAAAAAAAATTCAGAGAAAATAGTTGAAATTAAATTGATTTTTATAATTATTGGGCCATAAACAGAAGATGTTGTCTTTCAGTTTCAGTGCAGTAGCAGACACAGTGTCTAGAGCTGGAAGTTTTTTGTATTGTCTTGAAAGAGAACTAATTACGAGGTTTGATATGTAGTTTTAATGTTCTATGAATTCCAGGATCTGCAAACATCTGAGAGATAAGTATTTTCATAGCGAGATGCTGCCTTGCTGTAAATTTTTAGGCATAGTAACTTTTTTAGATTCATATAGGGATGTAGTAGAGTATAGCTTAGATGTTTTCTTTCTTTATTTGAGACTGTTCTGCAATGTTGTTTTAAATATTTTCTGTGATTTTGCATTCTGATGTAACTGATTACTTATTTAGTATTGTCTTGTTCTTTTATTATTCATTATTAAATATATTTAAACCTTTTAATTGTGTCTGGTCTGTTTATAGATATTTAAGCTCTGAGAGTACTTGCATATCTATATGGTGACACTGTACAGGCCACTCCTAAATAACCTTGCTCTTGGTCAGACTATCATTTGGATCAATAGTAACATTACACAGTAGGATTGGACACCCTTTGTTAAGGGCCTTAAAGTAGCTGATAGGTAGTGGGTGGTGGTAGTGGAAACTACCTTATAGTCTGGGCAGAAGGGGACAAGTAAACCTGTGCCAGCCTTTCCCAGGTGTGTGTGTGTGTGTGTGTGTGTGTGTGTGTGTGTGTGTGTGTGTGTGTGTGTGTGTGTGTGTGTGTGTGTGTCTGTGTGTGTGTGTGTGTGTGTGTGTGTGTGTGTGTGTGTGTGTGTGTGTGTGTGTGTGTGTGTGTGCGTATGTGTGTGTGTGTGTGTCTGTCTGTCTGTGTTTTTATATAAATCAAATCTCAAAGAGTTTGTGTGTCAGCTACCTGGGCAAGGACACGAAGCACTGGTTGGACAGAGAGGGTTCTGGAGATCTTGGTTTGGCCACTCAGCTAAGATCTCAACCCTATAGCTGTGCCATTGGGGAGTCTTACTGGAGATCTGGAGAAAGAGGGAGAAACCAGCCCCAGACTGACTGTGATCTCTGTGTGCTCTTAAGGGAAATTGCACTTTACTGTGTGTGTACTTGTCATCCTCCCAGTGTGTACGTTCCCCACTGTTGCCAGTGGTGAGGATTGAGCCTCCTTGATTACTGGGCCAGTGCAGGGGTGTTAGAAAACTGTACAAGATAGTTGTGCTTTAGCAAATCATTAATGGCATACTTATTTAAGGAATCCATATTCAGCTTCAAATGAATAAAAAAATATAAAAGAAAAGAATAATAAAAATCAGTAACCGCAGAATTCAAACAGAACTTAAATCAACTTACATGAGAACAATCACACAAACAGTATACAGCTAAATACTAAATTAACTACAATAAACTTGTTGCCCTGTCTGTTTAAATCCTAATAGTTAGACAAAAGCTTGAATTTCTTTATGCACAGTAGCTTCTGCTCACCATCTCTCACAGTCGCACCCCTTCTTAACAATAAAGATCAATAGATCACAAACCAAGACAGGACTGTTTAGATACGCTCTGGACTGTCCTCTCTGCAGTCTGTGTGACTTTATAGCCAACTAGGTCCCTTATGATGCCTAGAGTTTGCCTGTATAAAACCTATACCTTTCTAACAACAGTGAAAATTAAAGGTAAAACAACAAGATAAAAATCAAAATAAATCTTCTTGTTTACAAGCTATTGCCTCCTACCTATAAGCAGTGACAAACAGTGGCAAGAAATAAAATATAAATTCAAATAAAACTTCTCTTACTAGGCAACTCCACAGTAAATCACAAACCAAGAGAGGATTCTTTAGATAAGCTGAGATAACATAAGACATATGAAGGGATGATGCCGTGAATACAGTGACTAACAGAATGGAAGAATTAGCCCCCATAACTGTACTGTTCAGTTTGTTTCAGGCAGATTTGGCTAAATCAAAACCTGATGTAGTCATGTCCAGATTCATTGCAGGAAAACAATATGGCCCTAGGTGACATGAGAAGGCAACTCTCCCACACCTTCATATAGAATGTTTTGCCTGTTGAACCTCTTTACTTAATATGACCTACTCTAAGACTGCAGAATTTTGAGGTAGGTTATGGATTTTCAAGGAAATGAGACCACATTGCACTGAGTCTCAGTAGATCATCTAGATACCATTTCTCACACACACACACACACACACACACGCACACACACACACACACACACACACACACACACTTGTCTGGACATGTAAAACGAGACAAGAGGCACAGGTTTGCTGCTGACAATGCTAAAATAGCTGTAGCACTGGAGAATAATAGAATTGCTTTAAATGGAAAAGCCTAACCAAGAATACAGAAATTGCATTTGATGGTTTAATGCAAGTAAATGTAAAGTACTGTACTTGCGTATAACATTTCCATTCTGTATCTGACTACAAGACCTTTTGCAGCTTGCTTATTGGCTGCTAGTTCTAAGTGATTTTCCATTTTTTCATCATATTTCTATTTGCATCGCACCACAGCATGTGGTGTACAAGGTTTTTTAAATTTTCATTCTGCAAGTTTGCTTTTAAATTAATTTCCTTGTAATTTTTTTATTATTCAAACAAACTGAGAAGTAAAGCATTTGCTTTAAATCTAATAGCTGCAGCATATGCTTATGATGTGAAAGAGAGTACATACATGCCTGTACTGAAGTCTGTGGAGAAGTGCTTTATGTCTGGTATTATTTGCATTTTTTATAATTGTGCAACTTAGGACATCAGTTATGTAATAAGAAAAGACTACAGAATTAAACAGAATCCATATAACAGCAGGTGTAAAACAGCATCCTAAAGAGTTCAACAAATAACACCTCTGCACTTACATCAGAAACATAAAGCAGGGTTTTGAGACTGGATTCCTAGGTTCATAGGTTCTTAGTTTCATACTAGACAGGCAGTCACTAAGACTATTAAGAGCCTAGCCATATAAAACCCTTGTATTACAATATAATTCAGCTTTGTTGATCCTCTTTGTTTAAGCCTATATGGGAAATTGTAACAAAGGCTTTACAAAGTAAAGATAAGCTGTGTGAACAAAGAGATCAACATTCATGTCTTCATTTTCCTTTCTGACCATGTTGGCAAGGTTTAGGACACAGAATCTGCCCTAAAAAAGACCAACTGGATTATATCTATATTGATAACCTTGTATATGATGTAGCCCTGCATATAAGTCTGACTGGACTAGAGAGAGAGTCAATAATTGCCTAGATCAGTGGTAGGGTCACTTATGTGTAGTGGGATCTCAGTTAATTGCCTAGATCAGTGGTAGGGTCACTTATGTGTAGTGGGATCTCAGTTAATTGCCTAGATCAGTGGTAGGGTCACTTATGTATGGTGGGATCTCAGTTAATTGCCTATATCAGTGGTAGGGTCGCTTATGTGTAGTGGGATCTCAGTTAATTGCCTAGATCAGTGGTAGGGTCACTTATGTGTAGTGGGATCTCAGTTAATTGCCTAGATCAGTGGTAGGGTCACTTATGTGTAGTGGGATCTCAGTTAATTGCCTAGATCAGTGGTAGGGTCACTTATGTGTAGTGGGACCTCGGTAGCAGTTCTCCAGCATCAGGTGTGTAACCTCTGGAGTGGCTGACATTAAAACGTTAAGAAAAGGATCAGGCAGGTTATATTTAGTGTTAATGAGCAGGTTGCCTGATGCATTATCAGGGTACATAGAAATGGCGTTTTTAGCAATGGCTACGATTGATAGAACTTGGTCTATATTAACTTTAAGGTGGGAAGCCTGGGGTTGGGAGAATGACTAAATGGCTGGGCATGATAAAGTAGGAACCAAATGTACCTGCTAGGATATTGACTATTTCATCATGATCTAAGTGGGTAGTGTTATTGTAGACACGCTCAGAGCATAACTGCTTCTTACTTCTTAGCTTCCTGACATTGCTGAAAAATGATTTACAGTTACCTTTAACAGCTGTGGCTACCTAGAATTCATACAGCACAAACAGCTGCAATCCTAATTGCTTTCGTAGCTTACAAGCTTATGTCAAACACTTCCCCCTTCTTTGCTGGAAGACTGTCTCCATAATAAATTCTAGTTCACCAATCATTTCTATACTATAGCACCTAAAACTTGGCATTCACTACAAGCAAATATAAAAGACATCCACAAATTTCCAGAATTCTTTTCAGAACTAAAGAGCTATTCAGTGTAGGAATTGCACTGTAACTGCAATGCAGTTGTGTTCTCACTGATCAGCCTTGCACATTTCACCCATAGCTCATCATCACCATAATGCCTCCTTGTGAAGTCTTCCTTTAGTCCCCACTGTCCTATCCCATCCTTTCCCTTGTTCATAGGTTATTAGGTTCATACTAGGCTATCTGCCCTAGGGCATTTATAAGCGTAGCCAGAGTGTGTTTGGCTTTCGCCACACATTTTAAATGTATTTTGCTATGCCCTTTTTTGAGGTTAGTATACTGTGCCTCTGTCTAACAGTGACACAGAAGTGATACCCTGGGTAAACCTACGATCTCCCATCCACTCATCAAGATTCCACTTGAAGAGAGTCATTGAGGGACTCTGCCTAACCTGGACTGGGATTTTATTCCAGAGTGAAGGGAGCCTCTGGGTTATGAATCTGTCCCTCCAGCATGTCCTATTTATTTCAGTGCTGAGGTTCAAGTCTCTAGCCAGTAGCTCGATGGGATTTGGATTTTCTGAGGTGCAGCATGTCCATTAATTCCGGGTTGGACATGGCTTTATATGTCAGGCACAGATCGCCTCTGAGTAGGCGGTATGCCACTGAGTAGAGCTGGAGTTTCTTTAACCGGGCAACATATGGCATCTGTTTGAGCCCTTTGATCCTCTTGGTGAGATACTTTTGGGGTCTTTCCAGTTGCTGCAGGTGTCTGGTAAGGTACATCCCAAAAGGGGCATTGTACTCAATTATGGACCTGATGAGGGATGAGTAAAGATTCACGATGACCTCCCCTGATCTAGATGTGATCCCCTTCATGATTAGGTGGGCTATATAAAATGTTTTTCTAACCACTTTGGCCACATGGTTTTCAAATGAGAGATTGCTATCAACTTGGGTCCCCAGGTCCCTAATTACTTCTTCCGTACTTAATGGATTACCACCTATGTGGTAATTTGTGGGCACATTGTTTTTGCCAAAGGGGATGACTATACACTTTTTGGCGTTTAGCTTGAGGCCATGCCTCTGGCACCAGTTGTCTGTTTCTATGAGGCCCTTTTGTAGGATGCTTGTGTCGGCTGGAGAGTTGATTATGGCGCCTAGTTTGCAGTCATCTGCGAACTTGGTCAGCCACAGTCCTTCCGTGTTGGCCTGTACCTCCGAGAAATATATACCAAACAAAAGAGGTCCCAGGACTGAGCCTTGTGGGATGCCACTTGCAACTGGTTTGGAGTCTGACATGGCTCCAACAATTCTAACCATGTGGGTTCTGTCCTTGAGCCAGTTTGCAACCCATCTAGTTTATATTTAAGCTGGTGAGCTTATCTATAATGCCCGAGTGGGGTATTGTATCAAAGGCTTTTGCGAGGTCCAGGTAAGCTGTGTGGACCACCTTCCCCTCGTCAATAGCCTTGGTGACTGTTTCAAAGAAATCAACCAGGTTTAAGAGGCAGGATCTGCCCTTAACAAAGCCGAACTGGGTAGGATCCAGTGTCTGTAGGTCCCCAATATCTTTATTTATGAGGTCCATGATGATCCTTTCCATAGCTTTGCAGACCAAGCTAGTCAGGCTTATGGGGCAATAGTTTCCAGGATCCGTTGAGGCACCACCTTTGTGGAGAGGGACCACTGTTGCTGTACACCACTCTTTGGGTCCATATCCTGTAGTAAGGCTGAGACTGAACAGTAGTTTTATGTTTGGGTTTAGCTCTTCTTGGAGTTCATGTAGGACCCAGCCCGGGACACTGTCTGGTCCCATTGATGCTGTGTTTTTTGCTTTGGAGAGGGCAGCTCTTACCTGAGCATCTAAGATGTCAGGGGGCAGCACACTGCTTAGATAGATATTTGCCCTTTTGGTGGGGAGGGGTGGGGGAGAAATTTGTGCTGAACCTGTCAGCTAGGATGTTGGCAATGTCTGTGGGTTCGGTGTATTTTTTGTCATTTTGGACTAATTCTGAGCATATCTGGGAATTCCTACCCAGGTTCCTAACATAACTAAAGAAGCCTTGTGATTATCCTTAGTGTCCTGTGCATTTTTTTCTCTCAAAGCTGGCCTTAGACTATTTTATGAGTGCCCATAGTTTTTTGCTAATACTGATCAGAGATGCCTTCCCTTTTTGGGATTTTGCTCTATCATGTAGTAGCTTCCTCCTTCTATTGTATAGTTTGTTTATGGCTGGGATCCACCAGACAGGACGCCTGCCTTTGGAGGATTGGGTCATGGTTTTATTTGGGATTGCATGATCCATGCATTCCTGAAGGTGTTCATAGAATGCGTTTATAAAGGATTCTGCGGTCTGGGCCATATTTTCCACAGGCCCGGGGGCTTTGAAGGATTCCATCTCAGTTTTGAGGAGTGTGAAATTTGCTTTAAAGAAGTTTTTTACTGTGGTTTTCTGGGCAGGGGGTGGGGTCGGGATGTGAATATCCAGTGAGATTAGTTTATAGTCTGATCTTACCAGTGAGGGATACACTTCTGGTCTGGAGCATAGAGCCCCCATGTTGGTGATGATCAGGTCCAGTATGTTTTCCCCTCTTGTGGGAGTGGTAACAAGTTGTTCCATAGCATTTGAGTTTATAAATTCTAGGAACCTTTGGGTTAGGGTGTTGGAGCTAGAGTAATGCTAGAGTATGTATTCTTCATACTCCTAAACATGCTTCTTTACCCAGCTTCACACCCCTTTGTATTCCATCATTTATATCCACACCTTCCTTCCCTCCCCTGCTTCATACCTTCTCCCTTTGAACATTATATTCAAGCTGCAACATTTTGTACATTTTGCAAATAGCCTGTGTGAATGATTCATGTGTTTTCCAGTGGAACACTTTAGTGGATTATTACTAACGTGCTAGTTATTTAATCTGCGTGTGTCTTCTTTCGGCTTTTCCCAGTTAGGGGTCGCCATAGCGGAACTCTGGTCCGCTAATGATTGGCAGTAGATTTTTATGTGCTGGCTTGCCGGGCCTAACGCACAACCTTCAACAAAGGAACGTCCATTCACGCATGTCGACGCACAGAAGACACTCTAACTGAGAATCAAATGTGCAACGTCTAACTGTGAGGCGACAACGCTACCGCAGCACCACCACCGCAGTTATCTAATCTATCTTACTAAATAACTCATGCTACTCTAAACTTATCAGTTTACCTCTTTATTGGATAACATTGAGCTGAACTTTAAAATAGTCCACTTGGGTCTGTGTTCTACTCCAGTAAAAAAATAAAATAAAAATATTCATCTTTACACTTTCTTATGGTCTGTTTTAAGATTTTTGCTAGCCTGTTTCACTGTTTTCTTGTTTGTTTATTTGTTTGTTTTTTGAGGATGAGAGATGGAGATTTATTGTATTAAGTGATATTCCTTCATTTCTTCAACAATTTATTGATACAAGCATTCCACCATAAGGGTTTTCTTCTTAAATTTCCAAATATATTTGAAGCTTATAGGAATAGATTTCTCAATGCAACTGTTTATGTGTAATCAGAATCTTTTTACACACCTTTGATGATGAATAAAATAAATAATAAAGATAATCTATGTAAGAGATGTAATGTAGAAATTAATGCTGACTGGGCTCATATGTTTTATGACTGTATAAAATTGAAAGAATACTGGAAGTCAATTAATGAATTTTTGCAGGCTCTTTTTACAGATAATTTCATTATTTCTAAATCTCTTATATTATTCAACACACATGTACCTCAAAGTGTTAAAAAGGTTAAGCTTCCCTTGTTATGGTCTATTCTAGCAGTGGCTAGGAAAATAATAACTAGAAATTGGATTTCAGATACACCTCCTTCGTTCAATGAATTTAAAAATGTTATGAATATAGTGTGCCATATGGAAATAAACACAATTAGGACTAGAACAAATAGAAAAACATCTTATTTTATTGTATGGGATAATTTACAAAATTTGTTAAAAAATTTTAATTTCAATAGCATGGTATTTTAGTTTAATTAATTGATCTGATTGTAGTGGATGTCTTTGTAAATACTTTAGTTGTTTTGTTGAATATTATAATAATACCTATTTTTAATTACTTGTATAAAATTGTTATGATAGTTCTCTTATATGTTAAAACAATAAACCTGTTTTGAAAAAAAAAAAAGAAATTGAAGATGCAAATGTCAGCTTTGCAGTACAGTCAGTGCGTTGATGGTTACTCTGGAATTTGTTTAGACCATCTGTGAGTTCTAAAAGGTTTGCTTGTGATAAATATGAAAATATATTGCTTTTTGCATTGGGTGTGACACAAGGATAATGTAGCAGATTTGTGTTCATATTTAACTGCAGATGGGGAAAGGGGGGTGGTTCAAGAATGATATTTCAACCTTTACCAGGAATAACAACAATTTATTCAAGATAGTATTAACAAGGTTTAGGAAACACTGGGCATATTTGTTATTGGTGGTATAGGTTTACCAGTTGATTGTTGGGTAGTTAAAACCCCCACAAAGAAAGCAATTTTATCTAAAGCACTTACATGATTATTGTGGTCATGGGAGGATATGGAAGGCAATCTGTAGCTATTAATAATCTGACAGAGTTATTTATTTTTACTTATTTTACATTTGCTTACCGGGCTAGTCTAGCTGGACATATTTCCATTTTCAGTAGAGGCCCGGGGAGAAAAGCTCCACACAGATATACAAAGTATAAAAATATTGTTACAAGGTAAGTAAAGGATTAATAAACAATAAAACAGATGTTTTTTTTTTTCATTCTAGATATAAAGGAGCAATAAACAGAATATTACTTAAGGAAGCTAAAAACAGTTGTAGTACAGGAGAGTTATGTACAATACTTCACATCAGGTACAAGGATTTAAACAATAGGTTAGAGTTTAGCTAGTGACAGTCTTATTTACAGATTAAGGAAGCAATACTTCACATAAGGTACAAGGATATTCATTATAACTTGGAACTTTACAAGTTCTAGATAGAGATGTTAAGGGATTTGCTGTTAGATATTGGAGACCTTGATAAATACAGGTACTTTCCACAGTTACCAGAGGCACAGAAGGCATGATAGTCACTGATCACCCTTGGAGAGGGAGTGCTGGCACTACAATGAAACCATTTATTTGTAATGACACATATAATCATATGCTCAAGTTTTAGGAGATCCATATGTTTGGGCATATAAGCATTAGTTCTCAATTTGCTTAATAGAAAATGATGAATATAAAAGCAAAGAAGCTTTGTTTTTACAACAAACATCCAAAAAACAACTCTAGATGACAGAAAATTCAAACATTCTTTAAATGATAGCCATAAATAAGACACTTGTCTGCTATTTATTTTATTCACTTTCTGCTGATAGATGCACTTTAAAGCTTTGAAAGTTAAAAACATAATTGGATTCCTGAAGTACCTGGAAGAAGGATAACTCCATTATTAGCTTCTTACTTCATATATTTTGTAGACTTTTCATTTGTTAATTCATAATTATATGATAGCAGTTTGAGATACTGCACCCAAAAATGCAAAAAAAAAAAAAACAGTATGCACAAAACGTGTATTCTATGCTTTCTGAAGTACTATAGAAGTATAAACAAACCTATAAGAAATAAATCACCACTTGCTAAAACTGAAATAGTTCCTACTATCCACAACACAGTGTAAAATCAGTCCAAAAATAAAAAAACAAATACACTGGAAGATACACCAACCAAAGGTTTTATTTAAAACAAAAAATGAGATGAGTATTTCTGTTTCCGATTAGAACTTCTTCAGAACTAATGTTACACAATATACCACCACAAATTTAACCCCCAGGCAGTTTTTATGTATAATTTACATTTTAATGTAATGTGTTAGTGTAGGGCGGCCACGGTGGTGCAGCGGTTAGCATTGCCACCTGTTCACAGCAAGAGGTTCTCCGGTTCAATTCTCGTCTGGGGTGCCTTCTGTGCGGAGTCTGCATGTCCTCCCTATGGTCGCGTGGGTTTCCTCCAGGTGCTCCGGTTTCCTCCCACATCCCAAAGACATGCTGTAGGTGGATTGGACACTCTAAATTGGCCCTAGGCATGAGTGTGTGCGTGTGTGTGCCTTCTGTGGAAGGTTGGGCTAGCAACTCAACACTGTAAAACTCCACTGCCAATCATGAGCGGACAGGTGATCTGCTGTGGCTACCCCTAACTGGGAATAGCCGAAAGAAGAAGAAGAATGTAATGTGTTAGTGTGTTTAGTGTTTTAATATATATTTTTGAAAATGAAAATAATTCTAAATAGATTCTTAAATATGGCATAATAATAATTAGGTTTTATTAAGGGTGTTTTTAGTGACAAATTCTTGTAGGTATATAAATTTAAGTTATTATTGGTTTGAATTGAATTACATCACTGCCTGGGTAGTTTAACTTTGTGGTAATATATTGTAACATTAGTTCTGAAGAAGTTATTTACCTTTTTGTTATAGTTCCTGCTATCATAATTGTTGATTTTACAATATAACCCACAGCAGTAGTACTTGAAGAAGTGTTTTGTGCACAAGAACACTTGAAAATACATCTGAAATAGTTCCTGGTGTATCTTAGTAGGGATGAGTTCAGTTTGATTCACTTTCCTGATTTCTGGTCACAAAATGCCTCTGCCCTACTCTGACAGCTGTAGCATTTACTATCTTATGTATAATATAGAGGATTATGATCAGATCGCCGATCGTAATGAGTATATTATTATGTGTTTGAGACCTAGAGAGTGAACACATAATTCTTTGTTATGATCAGAGATCAGACCTCAATTCGTAGTGCATGGAGATTATCTTCTTCATGTAAAAAAATAGATTAAAAAATCCAATGTGTTGTTCCAGTTTTGAAACCCAGTAAAGCAGTGGGACAGTGGTTGACATCCTTACATACTCCTTATCTAACTATAGCAGGTTCATTCAAAATGTGTGTACACTTCGGCAGACAGCACACAGAAAAGGGAGTTGTAACAAAGGCGTTTCATGCCCTGCTACTGCTATTTACTGGTCAATGCTGCCTTCTTTTTGTGCAGACCCGACCTTAACAATGCGTTGGGTGTGCTTAATAATTGTTGAGCACCACTCTAAGTATTAATAAGGTCAGGTCATGTGCTATGGCAGACCTGAACCAGGATATTATTTGGCCATTTTTTTAGTACAATTCGGGAACTCCATGCACTACATAATGATTATGCAATAGTTATGTCTTTAAATAGGAATTATATCCTCCACAAACGAATGATCAGAGGTAGGCTAGTAAGTGAAGCAGACTTGACACTTGATAAAGCACTAGACATGTGTGGAATGAATGAGCTTTCAAAGGTTCAGCTCAAAACCATGACTGAAAAGCTTAAAATATAAAGAGTAAAAATCTGTAAGTGAGAAAAGAGGGAAAATAAAGCTTGGAATGAGTAAAAATAAAATAAAAAACAGTGCTTTTACCAAGTAGATAGTTGTAATAAACCAGCAGTCAGATACAAGCATTGTAGCATGTGGCACAAGAAAGCATGTTGTAGAGACATATGCAATCACACCAACTTGACCAAAGCCAATTTCAGAGGGCCAGCATGAAGAAACAATTTCAGCAGATACCGAACAAAGATTTTTTTCCATGGAGACAAGTTTCCCACATATCCCCCCCCCCCCTGTGATGTCTGCACTCTGGGCCAGAAATCAAGGAGCCTGAATCCCCACCACCGACACTGGAAAGGGACGTACACTTGAAATACAAATGGATACACTCAAATTTCCAGATGCATCAAGTTTCCCTTAAGAGCACAAATGGAACACACTCAGCCTGGGGTCTGGATTTCTCTCTCTGTTTCTTCCCAGGTCCCCAGTAAGGCTCCCCGCTGGCACAGCTGCAGAGTTAGGTCCTCAGCCGAGTGTCTAAGCCAAGTCCTCCAGCACCCTCCCTGAGAAACCAGTGCTTCTTGTCCCTGCTCCAACTAGATCACACACACACACACACACACACACACACACACACACACACACACACACACACACACACACACACACACACTCTTTGAGATTTAATTTTCACAGACACATACCTGGGATAGGCTGGCACAGATTACCCACTCTACCAACTTTTCCCTGACTATAAGGTAGATTCACTGCCACCAGTCAGTTACTATAGGGCTCTTAAAAAGGTATCCAGTTATACTCAGTGAACTTAATACAAATGGTAATGTTGACCAAATAGCCAGGTTTCAGGAGTGGCCACAGTTTTCACCAAATAAATATATGCAAATACTCTCAAAGCTTAAATATTTTCTGAAAGGACCAGCCACAAAGAAAAGTTTAAATATATTTAATAATAACTAATAAAAGAAGATGAAAATATGAAATATCTATTTACAGTAAGCACCAGTTTTAGTCACAGGAAATATTAAAAATAACACAGCTGGAAAGATTCACACAGTTGCAGATAAAAAATAATTAACTATTCTCAATGCATTTCCTAACTGGTTTAGAGAATTACTATTCCTGGTCACTTACTAGAGCAAGACAAGATGAAGTAGGTGAGGGATCCTTCTATGTCAGGTTCCAAGAAACAGACTGCTCCTGAGATTTCTGTCTCACCTAATATTAAATATTAGTTCTGTACAGAATGACATAACATACATATGGACATCTAATTTCTGGTTCCCATGCCTCTCCCCCCATTGCTAGAAACTGCCAGGATTTATCACTTAGGTGTCAATAATATCCACACAGACAACTCCTGGAAGTAATAAAACAATTTCAAACCTCCACCCTTTCACAGTAACAATTAGTTCACCCCAATAACAATGCAGGAAGCTACCTTGTACAAACTTTTTGTCTCTGGCTGCATTCAAAACTGTGAGATAACATCTTTATGGCCTAAGCACAGTAATTTTTTTCTCACTATTTCTCAAAGTCAGGCGGATTGAAATGAACCTCTTCTCTTCCAATATGCTGTGTTATATCATATACATTTAAACAGTTGCAATAATGCATGTACATTTCTTTGCTGCCCAGCAGGGTGCACTGTTGATACATTTTTAACATAAGCAGCTATACAAATTCATTTCCAGCACAAACACTTGTATAAATCAGTTTGATATTCAAATATATAATTATTTACAAAATTATAGCTAGCTGTGCTGGCATATGTTACACATCAACTGCCCTACTTCTCCTGGCATAATTGGCAGTACTTCCTATTGGCACGCCCCACACACCTTTATTATCTAAATATTACATCCATGGTTACATATCACTGGAGAAATTGCAAAATTCAGTGTTCACTGCAAGCTATTCTCAGAATAAATGTTACACTGAAAGAGCACTTACTGAAATTCCCCTTCTCAACATGTCATGCTACCATGTTATGTTTGCAAATGTGTGATGTTGAGAATTATTTCACAAAAATGTGGAAAAGATTAAATAAATCGGGTCAGGAAGATATACATGTATTAGAGGCAGAAGAACAGAATAAACACAAATGCTTGTGGCTACAATTAACATTCATAATGTGAATGCACTACAAATTTCAGACAAAGACAGATTTTTATAGAAGATCAAGCAAAATCTGCGCAACTCACAGTAATTCACTGATACCCACTTAATAAAGTTTCTTCTTGCAATGGAAGCAGATGTTATGCAAGCCTACAAAACAGCATTTTTGAAGTTAAGCAAACCACCCTGCATCACCAGTGTGTGAGCTCTGCCCCAACACCCCTGAATTTTATATGTACTAACTCCATGATCACAACTCTGACAGAGTATGTGTAGAGATCAAAGACTTGGATCTGACTCTGCCCAAACTTGACTGCTACACATGAGCTTTCGGCTGCAAGAAGTCAGCCCAGGATTTGCTGGAATGTGACCAGCTAAACCAGAGTTTATGATCAAAGAATCCTGCGATTAATGGCAAGAATAGTTTAATAAAACAAAAATAGCAATTCCTGCAGATAAAGCCTGAGCCAGACAGCAAATACAAAATAAAAAGAGAAAAGAATAGCAGCTCAAAAAACGCAAGCAGTCGTATTAACACTGAATAATAAAATCACATATGTAATCACACAAGCTTTCACAGTAATGCCTGCTCAAGTGTATATCGCACACACACACATATATATATATATATATATATATATATATATATATATATATATATGACTGTCCATTGAACACACATTTCACCAAAACGTAAACCACCCACACCACGCGAAGCGAAAGATCGAAAATGCAGTTTCGCAAAAAAAAACAATTGCTAAAAAATAAAAGACTATTCACATTTATGCAGGGGGTAAGCCCCCTTCTTTAATATTCTGACTCCAAGACCGCACTACAGTGAGGAAAAGGGAATATTCCCTTTCGGCTGCAAGAAGACCCCCCAGGATTTGCTGGAATGTGACCGGCTAAAGCAGAGTTTGTGATCAAAGAATCTTGTGATTAATGGCAAGAATAGTTTAATAAAACAAAAATAGCAATTCCTGCAGATAAAGACTGAGCCAGTCAGCAAATACAAAATAAAAAAGAGAAAAGAATAGCAGCTCAAGAAAACGCAAGCAGTCGTATTAACACTGAATAATAAAATGACATATATAATCACACAAGCTTTCACAGTAATGCCTCCTCAAGTGTATATCGCACACACATATATATATATCTATATATATTTATAACAATGAACGATCAGATGATCGAACGCTGTTATATCAAACGCTAAAGCAAGAAAACTCAAAACAGCGAATAACCAGAACAGCAATTTTTTCCCAGGGAGAAAAATCGCTGTTCCCAAAAAAAAAAAAAAAAAAAAAAACACTAAATAAAGTGGGGCTTTGCCCCCAACACCCCCCCTACTTAAATATACCATCTCCAAGATTGCACTACAGTGAAGGAAATGGCACAACCCGGACAGCCATTCCAGCAATTTCTTTCCCTGGGAAAAAATTTGCTGTTCCGGCTGTTTCCTATTTTGCCGGTTCGACATTTAGTGTTCGAACTAACAGTGTACGATCATCTGATCATTCGCTAAAGTAGACCCATATATATATATATATATATATATATATATATATATATATATATATATATATATATATATATATATATATATATATATACATATATATATACATATATATATATATATATATATATATATATATATATATATATATATATGTATGTATAGGACTGTCCATCGAACACACATTTCACTGATACGTAAGCCACACTTTCGCAAAAGTGCATTTATTGAAAATGTACTTTCACAAAAAGAAAAAAATGCTAAAAATAAAAGACTACTCACGTTTATGCAGGGGGCAAGGCCCCATGCACCCCCCACCCCCCTACTTTAATATTCTCACTCCGAGACCGCACTACAGTGGAGAAAAGGGAATATTCCCTTATCCCTGCTGTACCATGATCTAAGCAACAGTTTGTTTAGTTGTACAGTCTACACCACATGTTGATGTACAACTATATCTACATGCAAACAACTGTTTGCTTACTTACCTTCTGGTGAAACTACATTCTCGATAAAATGCACTTTTGCGAATTTTAGCTTGCCCATTTACATTTCGATGGACAGTCCTAGATCAATGTATATATATATATATATATATATATATATATATATATATATGTGTGTGTGTGTGTGTCTGTCTGTCTGCAGCTCAGAAGACTGAACACTCACATCAGTAAACACTTTTTACTGAAGCGAATGCTCATATGAAAATCATTCTTTCTAATGCAGCCTTTTGAATCAGCTTGTTTTGCAGCAGGATAAGAAAGTTGCCCTTACCCTGCTGTTGTGCAATTTCACATTGGTATATATTATTAGCAAGAGGTGCAGGGAGAGCGGGGCCGGGGCTTACTCCTTCAAAAAAAAATAGTTTTAGTTTTAGTTTCTCCTGTTGTCCCTCTAAAATGATCACTCTTTATGTTCAGTCTTCTGAGCATTCAATATTTACTGATATTATGTATATTTATATATATGGGTTCACTTCAAAATCTTGAAAGCTCAAAATTCTGAACTCAAATCTCGAAAGCTCAAAATACTGGAAACTCATAATAATTCATTTCATAATACTGAAAAACATACAGGACACCAACACTGACTATATTGCAGCAGAAATACATACAGAAACAGAGAAAAGACAAACCATATCAGTCTAAACCAACTATAATCAGGGTGGCAAGCCCACCTGCACTCCCACACCCCCTGCTACTTAAATATATCAACTCTGAGATCGCACTCCACAGAACAAAATGGCAAAGATATCATTACATGTTTCATGACTGCCTGTTGTAACTTTAGTCATGTTCCCTTTTAATGTACTACACTACAACATAACTCATCTTAGTGTAGTAAAGTGTGATCTCTGAGTTGATATATCTGAGTAGCAGGGGGTGTGGGGGGAACGCAGCCCCCCACATGGGGGGTGCAGTGGGGCTTGCCCCCCCTGCTTATAGTTGGTTTAGACTGATATGGTTTGTCTTTTCTTTGTTTCTGTATGTATTTCCGCTGCAATATAGTTAGTGGTGGTGTCCTGTATGTTTCTCAGTATTATTAGTTTTCAGTATTTTGAGCTTTTGAGATTTTGAGTCCAGGATTTTGAGATTCAGGATTTTGAGCTTTCAAGATTTTGAAGTGAAGCCATATATATGCATATACAGTTGGGAAGTATTATTGTGATGACTTGTCTGATTATATATGTGATTTTATTATTTAGTATTGAAATGATTGCTCAAGTTTCCTTGAGTTGTTTTTCTTTTCGCAGTATAGCTTCATGCTATTGAAGAATGCAGTATACTCATTTATAAGCCTTTTACATAGGTTCATAGGTTCATAAGAACAACCTCATGATTTTGCTGCTAAATGGTAGGAGTCTTAATGCAAGGGCCTATGTAAGCCTAGTCAACAAGGTTCCCTGGCTTACGCCACCCAAGAACGCTATTTTCCTGTGCCACTGTCGAGCAGAGACACAGAAGTGATCTCTGGGGTGTATTTCCTATTTCCCATCCACTCATCAAGATTTTTCTTGAAGAGTGCTAATAGAGAACTTTGCTTGACATAGATGGGTAGCCTGTTCCAGAGTATGGGAAGTCTCTGGGACAGGAATCTATCCCTCCAGCATGTCCTGTTTATTGTGGTGACAAGGTTTAGGTCCCTAGAGCATGTAGCTCGGAGGGTTTAGGATTTCTTTAGGTGTAGCATGTCCAACAGTGCTGGGTTTAACATAGCTTTATATGTTAGGCAGAGATCATCTCGGAGTAGGCGATATGCTACGGAGTAAAGCTGGAGTTTTTTGAGGCAGTCAGTATAGGGCATTTGTTTGAGGCCAGTAATCCTCTTTGTGAGGTACTTCTGTGGCCTTTCCGGCTGCTGCAGATGTCTTGTGAGGTACATTTCAAAAGGGGCGTTGTACTCTATAATGGGTCTAATGAGTGTCAAGTAGAGGGGAACAATGACCTCTTTTTTCCTGGATGAGAATCCTTTTATGATGAGGTGTGCCACGTAGAAGAACTTCCTAACTACTGTGGCGATGTGACTATCAAAGGAGAGACTACTGTCCACCTGGGTCCCAAGGTCTCTTATCACACATTCGGTGTTAAGTAGATTGCTGCCTATGTGGTAGTTCATGGGTACAGGGTTTTTACCAAAGGGGATGACACTGCACTTTTTGGCACTGAGCTTGAGGCCATGGCTCTGACACCAGGCATCTGTCTCAGCAAGGCCCTTCTGTAGGATGTCCACATCATTTGGGGTCTTGACTATGGCTCCTAGTTTGCAGTCATCTGTGAACTTCATTAGCCAGAAGCCTTCTGTGTTAGCCTGTACTTCAGAGAAATAGATACCAAACAGGAGAGTCCCAGGACTGAACCCTGTGGTACTCCACTTGTCACTGCTTTGAGGTCAGATTTGGAGTCTGCAACTTTTACAGTGTGGGTTCTGTCTGTGAGCCAGTTGGCAACCCATCTTGTGACGTAGGGATTTATACCTAGTTTAGTGAGTTTAGCTATAATTCCAGAATGGGGGATGGTGATGATAGCCTTGGCGAGGTCAAGATAGGCTGTGTGAACCACCTTACCCTCATCTACGGCTTTGTTTACTGCCTCAAAGAAGTAGATCAGGTTCAGGAGGCATGATCTGCTTTTCACAAACCCAAACTGGGTGGCATCCAGAGTTTGGAGGTTACCAATGTCTTTGTTTATGAGTTCCATGATGATACATTCCATGGCCTTGCAGGCCAGGCTCGTCAGGCTAATAGGTCGATAGTTCCCGGGATCAGTGGTGGCTCCCCCCTTTGTGGAGTGGGATAACTGTTGCTGTGCGCCATTCAGTGGGCACAAAGCCTGATGCGAGGATAGTATTAAACATGATGCTTAAGTAGGGAACCAGTTTGTTCTGAAGTTCATGTAAAACGCAGCCTGGGATGTTGTCCAGTCCCATGGATGCTGTGTTTTTGGCTTTAGAGAGTGCAGCTTTTACCTGCGTAGTTCTGATTACATGGACTCTGCATTCTTCCTCTATAGATATGGGCCCTTTAGGGAGTGAGGGGGGGTAAAGTTAGCACTGAACCGATCTGCCAGGATGTTGGCAATATCAGTTGGGTATGTAATTTTCATGCCTTTGTGCTGTAATTCAGAGAAGATCTGGGTGCTGTCATCGAGATTCTTGACATAGCTATAGAATGCTTTGTGGTTGTCCTTAGAATTAGTGGTGATTTTGTTTTCGTAGCTAGCTTTGGAGGATCTTATAAGGAATCTCAGCTTCTTACTGAGGCTGACCAGGGAGCGCCTCAACTCATGGGATTTTACTGTCTTTTGCAACAGTTTCTAACTTCTGTTGTACAGTTTTTTATGGCAGGGGACCACCAGATTGGCTTCCTTTTTTTGGAGGATAGCGTCTTGGTTCTGTTTGGGATAGCACGATCCATGCACTCGTGTAAGTGCTTATAGAGTGTAGGATTCAGCAGTTGTAACTGTATTGTCCATCTGCATGGGTGTCATGAAGTTCACCACTTCTGTCTTAAGAAGCATGAAGTTGGCTTTGGAGAAATTTTTTACTGTGGTTTCTTTAATGGGGGGTGGGGGTGGGATGTGGATATCAAGGGTGATTAGCTTATAGTTGGATTGGACCAACAAGGAGTTGACTTCAGGTGTGGAACACCGATCACTCATGTTGGTAATGACTAGGTCTAGGATATTGTTGCCCCTGGTGGGGATGTGGATAAGTTGATCCAGGGCATTGGAGTTTATGAATTCCAGAAAGCGTTGAACTAAGGAGTTGGTACACAAGTAGTTTTCCCAGTTAATGGTGGGGTAGTTGAAGTGGCCCATTATTAGGGTGTTTGGTTGAACTCTAATATTTTCCAGTACATCAAAAAAAGAGGAGTGAGAATCCTGGGGCATGGTGGGGGATCTGTAGCAAGCTACAATTTGGATTGCAGTTTTGCCCAGAGTTAGTTGCACTTGGATAACCTCGGATGCATTATGCTGAGCAACTAGCCTGGAGGTGTGGATATCCTTAATGAATATGGACACACCTCCTCCTTTGGTGTTTCGGTCCATGTTACATGGCTGAAAAGTGTGGTATGAGTTATAGCCTGGTAGTGCAGGGGTGCTCTCTGGAGCCTTGAACCAGGTCTCAGTCACTGCACAGATATCAATGTTTTCCATTTTAAGGAGTGCCTCGAGTGAGTGCATTTTGAGATTTAGACTAGAACATTAGTCTAACACTAAACAGGAAAAGTAACCAATGACTGGAAATGTTCTTTATTTGTACCACACAAGGAGGAAGGACAGAAGCTGGTAGTGACTACTGTGCAGTAAGTATCCCTTTAGTACTGGAAGTATTTTAAATATTGGACTGGATTTATAGTCCTGTGTATTAATGTGGTGCGGAGCTAAAACTGCATAGGTAGATAACACAGTAGTGCTAAATAGGCAAGAAAAGAGACAAAATTAGGAAACCTGACATTAGGAATGAGGTATAGCAGATTTAATCAAGGAATAGGATCATAGGATCATAGGAGGTTACTAGGTTAATGACCATAGAGCCCTTACAAGCCTAGCCAAGTTTTAGCCTTATTTCCACAATCAGCACTTATCACCTCAGTCCACAAGGGACATAGGTGGAACCCCTGGGGTGAACTTACGGTAATCCTATCAATCTTCTAGACTGGGTTTGAAGAGGGCCAATGAGGTGCTCTGCTTGACATGAAGTGAGAGTCTGTTCCAAAAGCGTGGTAACCTCTGGGCAACAAGTCTGTCCCTCCAGCAGGTTCTATTGATGTCACATACCAGGTTAAGGACATTAGAGCGAGTAACCCGTGTACTATTTGACTTACGGATATGCAGCATTTCCAATAAACCAGAGTCAAAGATTGCCTTATATGCAAGGCAGAGATCACCTCTGAGCGGTCTGTATAAAGCAGAATAAATCGACAGTGATTTCAGACTGTCCTCATAGGACAGATGCTAAAGACCTGAATTTTCCTTGTGTGGAACCTTTGTGGTCTCTCCATTTACTGCAGGTGCTTGGAAAGGTACATACCAAAAGGAGCATTGTATTCAACTATTTGCCTGATGAAGGAAGAGTACAGGGAGGTTATAACTTTTTTTCTGTGGGCAATGCACTTACTGATGAGATGAGCAATACAGAACACCCTTCTTACCACTGTGGAGACATGGTGATCAAAGGTAAGGTTGCTGTCAACCTATGTGCCCAGGTCTCTCACCACCGAGTGCATACTTGGTGTGTTGTTATTGATGTGGTAGTTAGCAAGAACATCACTCTTACCAAAAGGGATGATAATACATTTTTTGTATTGACTTTAAGGCCATGACTTTGGCACCAGTCAGTTGTTTGTATAAGACCCTCTTGTAGGATGATGACATTGTTTGGAGATTCTATGACTGTTCCCAATTTGCAGTCATCAGCAAAATCTGTCAACCACAGACCTTTAGTTTTAGCTTGCACTTCAGAGAAATAGATTCCAAACAGTAGAGGTCCCAGGATTGATCCCTGTGGAACACCACTGGTTACAGATCTGCTGTTGGATGTAGATTCCCATTTTTTGACTATATGGGTTCCATCAGTGAGCCAGTTAGTGACCCATCTAATGGTATACAGGTTGATACCTAGCTGGGTGAGTTTGTCAATTATGCCTGAGTTGGGGATAGTGTCAAAAGCCTTGCAAAGTCTAGGTAGGCTGTATGCACAGATTTCCCCTCATCAAGGGCCTTGGTGACTGTGTTGAAGAAGTCCATCAGGTTTAACAGGCATGCTCTCCCTTTAACAAATCCAAATTGAGTAGGGTCAAGTGTTTGTAGGTTACCGGTATCTTTTTTGATAAGCTCCATGATGATTCTCTCCATGACCTTGCACATAAGGCTAGTCAGGCTAATAAGTCTATAGTTCCCCAGGTCAGTGGAAGCACCACCTTTGTGCAAGTGGATAACGGTTGCCTTTTTCCACTCAGCTGAGATGAAGCCAGTGCTTATTCTATGATTGAAAAGTGTACCCAGTGGCATTGCTAATTCTTGTTTGAGCCCATGTAGGATGCAGCCTGTATGTTATCAGATCCCATGGATGCTGTGTTTTTGACCTTGGAGAGGGTGTTCATGACCTGCTCTTTAAAGATAGAGTAGAGGTCAGGTGGTAGGGATGTGTTGGGGTAAGTGTGGCAGGGAAGGGGGAGTGAATCTTTTACAGAACCTGTCAGCTAACAGGTTAGCAATGTCCACAGGCTCAGTATACGTGGTGTCATTAACTACCATATATACATATCTGAGCCTTTTCTTTTAGGTTATGGATGTAACTAAATAACACCTTATGGTTGTCCTTAGTTGAGGAAGCTAATTTGGATTCATAGTTAGCTTTGGAGGACTTCACAAGGAGTCTTATTTGCTTGTTTAAGCTGAGGAGGGAACATTTCCAGTTTGGGGCTCGCTCCCCCTTACTCTTAGACAGCAATTTCTTCCTCTTATTTAAAGTCTGTTAATGGCAGTTGTCCACCAGACAAGTTTGCTCTTCCTCGAGGAGCTTGTTTTGGTCCTATCAGGTATGGCCACTTTGATGCAGTTGTTCAGGTGTTTGTATAAAGCATTTGTGTAGAACTCGGTATAGATGCCAGTTCCATCTCAGGGAGGAGGTGCACTGAAGCTATTTATAACATCACATAAGAGGTTATAATCTGTTTTGGAGACATTCTTTAGTCTAGTCTGTGCTACAGGGGGGTCAGGTGTGATAGTAACTTTGAATGAGACTGATTTGTGGTCAAATCGCACCAGGGAAGATGTCACAATGGGGGTGCTACAGTGCTCCCCCACATTGGTAAGCACCAGATCCAGGATGTCGGCACCACATGTGGGTGAGTAAACTAGCTGGTCCAGGGCATTGCAATTAATGAAACTGAAGAACCTTTGGGCAAGTGAGTTTCCACATGAGTAATTTCCACAGTCAATGGATGGATAGTTAAAGTCACCCAAAACCATGGTTTTCAGATGTATCTTGATAAACTCAGTTAGAGCTAAGCAGGCAGAGTGGATGTCCTGATTCATGGAGGGGTCCTTTACCTGGCAATGACTTGAATAGGTGTCCTATCAACAGTTAATTGCACTTGAAGTATCTCCAGGGGCTCATGCTGTTTAACCAGTCTTGAGGTGTATTTATCTTTAATGAATATTGATACATCACTGCCTTTAGTTTTCATACCTTCAGTTTGTGGTCTGAACGTGGAAGGAGGTGTAACCCTATATGGCTGGGGTGTTCTTCACAGCATTGAACCAGGTCTCCATGACTGCAGAAATTTCTATGTCTTCCAAGGTGAGGACTGCTTCCAGTGAAAGCAGTTTTGTGTTAAGACTCCTACCATTTAGCAGCAAAATCTTGAGGTTGTTCTTAGATGGAGATCTTACATCAGGAATTTTGTTCTTGAGACACTGCCAAAAAAGGCAGTATGGGGGGGGGGTGGCAAGAGCCTTGACCAGTAGCCAAAATCCCAGGGATGACAGATGAAGACCATCTCTGGCAAAGCATCGAGGTCTGTTGATCATGTCATCCTAGGCTGACAAATACTCTATCCCCTTGGGAATGACACCGGAAACTAAGCCAATTATTGAAGTCAATAATTTTCTGTTTGTATTGAGGTGTCATCCTAAGTGAAGGTAAAATGCTGCTTAAGGTTAGGGACATACCAGTCCAGTCCAAGAGCTCAATCATGTCTCTCTTCATATAGTCCAGAGAGGTATGTTTCAAGTCATTCACACCAACATAGACTATGACAGAGTCATAACAGTACCTGCTGTTGAGGGATTTGAGTGATATGGAGGATCCTGGCACCTTACAGACAGCTGACTGTGATCTTATCCTTATCCAGGAATGGATATTTAAACCACTAAGTCAGCAATGTCTTCTGGGAAAAGTGGCTGCATTCTGTGCATGTTCTCCCTATGCTGAAAGAAGAAAGGCAAGCACTCACATAATAGATATAGGAGTTGGGGTATACAAATTATAGCAAGCACTCACATTACATAATATGTATAGGAGTGGGGGGTTGCAAAGTACGGCAAGCAGTCACATGACATAATATGTATAGTAGTGGGGGTATCAAATTACAGGAAGCACTCACATAACATAATATGTATAGTAGTGGGGGTATCAAATTACAGGAAGCACTCACATAACATAATATGTATAGTAGTGGGGGTATCAAATTACAGTACATTACAGCTCCACACTCATATCTAGCCTCATACTCATACTAGACATTGTTTGTGTTCCTAAAGAAATTACTGTTACTTCAAGTCAAGTTTTACCACCGTTGATTTGCAGTGAACATGGGATTATAAAGGTTAACTTGTTGCTAGATAATTCTGCCTAACTGAAATCTAAATCAGTGCACAAAAGGTTAATTACAGATTATATGGAAGCAAAACAGTCACTATGTAAAACTAACTGGAGTGAGGTGTTCAGTGGAAAAACTGCAGATGGAATGCGGAAAGTTTTGAAAGAGAAATTGAGTGCAAAAAATAAAAAAAAAATGTTTAACATCAGGATCTAGGCATGTAGCATCAGAGGGATATATTTCATTAAGAACAAGTTATCTGATTAAGATGAGAGACAAAAAAATTAAGAAAGGGAAGAGAGCTCGAACTATAAGTTTAAAAACTGAAATAAACAAGCTGGACAAACAGATAAAGCATAGTGTGAAACAAGATCAAGAAAAATTTGAAGAAAATTTATATAAAGATATTGAGCATAATAAGAAACCTTTTTATAGATACATAAGATGTGGAAAGAATAAAGACATACAAATTGATAAACTGTGTGCAGATTCTAAAATTTATTCTCAGATACAACATATTACAAATATATTTACAAAATCTTATACAAAACAGTTTGGCTCCATAAAAGAGATGATAAGGTGTCCTAGTGACATCCAGTTAACCTCAGATACTGGAATCAAATTAGATTATATTGAAAAAGAACTCCGCAAACTGGATCCAAACAACACACAGCGAGGAGACAGAATTAGTAACAATGACCTGAGAACACTTCAGCAAGAACTTACAGTACCATTATTCACTACCCGTTATATGTATTATTCACTACCCGTTATATGTATTATTCACTACCCGTTATATGTATTATTCACTACCCGTTATATGTATTATTCACTACCCGTTATATGTATTTTTCACTACCCGTTATATGTATTATTCACTACCCGTTATATGTATTATTCACTACCCATTATATGTATTATTCACTACCCATTATATGTATTATTCACTACCCATTATATGCATTATTCACTACCCATTATATGCATTATTCACTACCCATTATATGCATTATTCACTAGGTCATATAAATATGGGGAGATTCCTCATGATTGGAGACTTGTGCTTATTAAACCTGTCTTTAAGGGAAAGGGGAGTAGGACAAACCCAGAGTCATATAGACCCTTATGTCTACTTTCATGTTGTGGAAAACTAATGGAGAAGGCAATATTAGATGTTATTGTCAGAATTGGATAGGCTGGGACTTGAAACCATATATCAGCATGTATATGTTGAAAATAGAACTATTGCCACCTGTAATATGATGTTCTATAACAATATAATAGCTATGAATGAAAAATTGTGCTGTGATATAATTTATATAGATTTAACTTCAGCATTTGACAGGGTCATACACAAAACACTGATCAATAAATTAGTACAACTAGGTATTGATGTACTCTTGATAAGATGACTAGCTGCATGACTTACAAATAGGACATGGCATGTATCATACAGCAACTGGACAGGTGACATCCTTGGTTACAGTCAGGGTGTCCCATAGGGCTCTGTCCTAGGCCCTTACCTGTTTAGTTTGTATCTTTTAGACCTAACTTTGTCATCTGAGGTGTCCTAGGCCCTTACCTGTTTAGTTTGTATCTTTCAGACCTAACTTTTCCATCTGAGGTGCTTTACAGTCTATATGCAGATGACCTGAAACTGGGTAAACTGATTACATGTGTTACAGATAAGGCATGTCTGCAAAATAACCTGACTAAATTGACCATTTGGGCACAGGAGAATAATATGCTGATAAATGCATCAAAAACTAAGCATATGAGATTTGGGAGACATAAACTGAAAGGTGAATATTTAATACAGCATACAGTGATTGAAACTGTAGACTCATTTAAGGACCTGGGTATATGGATAGATCCAGCTATAAGTTTTTCTAATCATATGACACAACTGGTTAATGATAGTTATAGAACTATAGATTGTATAAAAAGATTTATAAAGTCTTGGGAATCAAAAATGATGAAATTGTTTGTTAGTTACATTAGACCCAAACTTGAGAATGGATTAACAATATGGAAACCTTATAAGAAAAAAAACATGAGTAAACTGTAAAGAGTACAGCAGAAATATACCAAGGGCATCCATGGATATGAAAATTTAAGTTATTATGAAAGACTAAAATATCTGAACATGTGCAGTGTCTCTTACAGATATCTAAGATATCTTATTCAGGTATATAGGGCATTTAGAGACAAGTACCTCTGGGAATGTTTGGGGTTATCAAAAAGTACTAGAATCATTAGACAACCTGTGTAGAAGATTTGAATGGAGAGATGATAAATCAGCAAGCAAAGGAAGGTAGTATTGCTGAAACTGAATCCATCCTCAAGTCTTGGTGAGTACTTTCATGAGGTGGACCCTGTTTTTCACAAACTCTCACCAAGACGACACTGATAGTATGTATTTTATATAGCATATATCTTGGACAGAAGTAGGTCAGAAATTAAAAAAAGATGGCTAGGTGTACAAGACCCAGGATAAAGTGCCCAATCCTGGTAGGTGCATTGGTGCCAGGACTGGAAAAGATGACAGTGTAGAATCCTCAAAATACAGAAACATTCCTACAGTGGGGCCAGGCCAGGCCTCCCTATTGTAGAAGGAAGTAGCAGTCCACAAAAATCTCAAAAACTGATAGGCCAATGGAGAGACATAAAGATGATAGAGTGGACTATTGAAGATAAGAAATAAATTATGTATTGTTACTATTATGCAAAAAGCCCAGAATTTCCAGATACAAGATATACAAACTGACTAAGAGAGAAATTAGAGGAAAGAAAAATACTTCCACAAGAAAATTAATAAAACAGATTTGTGAAAAAACATTATACATTCCAAGAAACTTTGATCTGTTTGGAAAAAAGAAGCATCTGAGGAAGTGTGAAAATATAAACAACAAAATGTAGAAAGAAATCCAGACATGTGAAGGAAAGAGAGATTTGATATACTGCAATATTTATGCAAAGCTGAAAGCCAAATTAATCAATACAAAAAAGGCAGCCCCAAAGATTTTCGAAGAGAAATATAGGCAAACACATTCATATATGGAAAATTTCACAATAAAGAAAATAATATCACAAAGAGGGAATGTAGAAAAAGAGATTAGTAAAGCAGAAGTAAAAAAATATAAGCTGACGTTATGGAGTGCCTGCAAAGTGTAGAATTTGATGCAGAAGGTCTAACGCAGATTACATCACAGCATGATGGAACGAGTCCCCAAAGAAAGAAGAAACAGGAAGATCAGGAGACGTCTGAAGAAGAAATATGGACATGGAGAAAGCAATACTAATCAATACAAAAAGAGCAGCACCAAAGTTATTTGAACAGAAATACAAGCAAAGGACTGCAGACATGAAAAATTTTACAATACAAAAAATAAGAAGACAAAGAGGAAAAGTAGAAAAGGAGATTAGTAATGGAGAAGTTAAAGAAATAGAAACTGAGGTTAGGGATGACCTGTGAAGTGATGAATTCAGTGTAGAAAATCTAACTCAGAGAGCATCACAGCAGGATAGCGCAACAGACATCCAAATTAAGGAGAAACTAGTGGAATGGGAAGCAACTGGTCAGTTGCCATATGAAGATAATTTGCAGCCTTCCACAGGAAACCAATATAAACATTCACTTGAAGCTGGACAGCAAGAGAAGAAACAGGAAACGGTGGCAATGCTGGAGCAGTCAATGTTGAGGAGTGATAGGCCAGTGAGTCCCCATATGACAGAGCAATGGATGACACAGGATGAAATTGAAGAGAATATGTCACAGGAAGATGCTATAGAACTCTCTATAGAATACCCACAGCAAACGGAGAAGAAAAAATGTTCCCTCAGTTTAGAAGAAAATGGGCTAAGAGAAGAGTTTGATTTAATAGAGATATATTAAGAAAAATGAAAGAAATAGACTGAAGAAGGTCAATAAAACCCAAAAACTCAGATGTGTGATAAAACAAATGAACACAGTAATTATGACTGTCCATAAAGATCCATGCAATATAACAGAAGTAAACAGGATATATTAGTGTGCAGCTAAATTAATAACAGATAAAATTCTACTGCAAGAACACAGGGTAGTAAAGGAAAGGAAGGAGAAAAATCAAATGCCATCATGGAGGTATCGAATAGAGAAAACTATAAAGCAGTTAAGACAAGAAGTGTCATTGTTAGAGGAGTATAGAAGAGGCTCAGATCAACAAAAATACTCAGAAAGATAGATGTGATAAAAGCAGTGTGCAATATTATAACAGATCAGAATCTATCTTGTACTATCACAAATAAACTAAAAATATCAGCACAGACAGAAAAACGTAGAAGATACACAGATAAATATAAAGGAAAAGTATACAATAAGCAATTTATTGATGACCCAAAAATGTTTTATAGAGAATTGGGAAACAAAGTAAAAGGAATTGAAAGACCACCCAAAAAAGGAAGAAATAGAAACACTGTGGAAAAGTATTTATGAAGATCCTGTGGAACATAACAAAGACACTACATGGATAGAAGAAGTAAAAGAAAGTGTAAGAAGTTCAAAGGTACAAGATATGAAATGTGATGAAGTGACAGCCAGAGAGACTGAAACAAAGCTAAGAAAAGCCTCTAATAGGAAAACCCCAGGCCCAGATGCAGTACCTAACTTCTGGTTAAAAGTATTATACAAAGATTTAGCCATAAGAAAGAACTATTTATATGTGCACCCCGAACAGACACCAACCTGGCCAACAACAGGAAAAACAATGCTCCTACTTGAGTGAACCTGCAAGCTACCCTAAAAATTATAGGCCAATAGCTTGCCAACGATGTATAAACTATACACCAGAATTGATGCAGACAGAGTTTATAGTCGTTTAGAAAAAAACTCAATCATGGCAATAGAACAAAAGGGCAATAAAAGAAAGTGATATGAAACAAAGGATCATCTGTTGCTAAATAAAGTCATAATGGGGGACTGTAAAAAGGGGAAGAATCAATGTATGGCATGGATTGACTACAAAAAAGGCATTTGATAATATCCGACATCCATTGATAAAAGAGTGCTTAAAAATGTATAAGATACATCCTACACTGATCAATTACATTACAGTGACCATAAAACAGTGGGAGACTACTTTGCCATTAAGCCATGATAAAGGACAAGTTATTATTACAGAGATAAAAATCCAAAGGAGATATTCCAGGGTGATTCCCTGTCACCTCTGCTATTCTTTCTTGCCCTTAACCTATTAAGCTGTCTACTTAACAGATTAGGCCATGGCTATAATTTGGCTCCTAGAAAACAGCAAAGTGCAAAGACTTCTCATCTTCTCTTTTTTAATGATTTAAAACTGTATAGCTCATCAGATGAGGAAATAAAAGCACAACTGCAAGTAGTCAAAATGTTTTCAAATGATATAAGAATGTCATTTGGTCTTGATAAGTGTGCAAAAGCAACCTATAAAACAGGAAAACTGCAGTAGCAAGAAAGCATCAGTCTGGGACAAGAATGTGATATAAAAGAAATTGAGCAAGAGGAAGTATAAATATCTGGGAACTGATGAAGAATCAACAATAAAACATGAACAAATGTGAATAAAACTTATTTTAGATTTAGGAGTCTGCATGTCCTCCCTGCGATCGAGTGACTTCTAAAGACATGCAGGTAGGTGCATGTGTGAATGGGTTTGCCTTCTTTGAAGGTTGGGCATCGGGCTGGCAACTCGGCACCGTAAAAATCCACTGCCAATCATTAGCGAACCAGAGTTCCACTGTGGCGACCCCTAACCAGGAAAAGCCAAAAGACTTTTTTATTTTAGTTTATTTGGTGATTTTTTTGTTAATTTGTTTGTCTTTTGCCATCACATCAAAGTACAGTTTATTTTGTTGAATATTTTAGAAGACTTAAATTAATCCTGAAAACAGCTTGGACATCTAGGACCAAATTCAAGCTATAAACCAATTTGCTCTTCCTGTCCTAACTTACAGTTTTGGAGTGCTTGACTGGCCCCAAAACATGTTTGATAGATTAGATAGGAAAACAAGAAGGATGCTCCATGCTCACCAAATGATTTATAAAAATCAGTGCATACCAAGATTATATATTCCCCATTCCAAAGGAAGTATGGGCCTCCTTGAAACTGATTACATGTATAGATCTGCAATCGTAGGACTGCATACATATCTGATGACCTCACAGGACCCAAACCTAGTGAAAGTTTTGAAACATGAGGAGAATAAATCTAAGATAACTTCCCTGATTAGTCTAGCATAAGCATATCGATGTCAAGCAGAAATGGAAATCAAACCAGTAGATAAAAAAGTCAGGCGACAACTGAATGTGCCAAAAACCAAAAGAAAGAATATAAGGTGAAGGATCAGATGAGAAGGCAAGAATGTGAAAATGCATAAATGTAGTTGCAAGTATAGAAAACATCTGGAAGAACCTCATGTTGATCAGGATCGCGCACAGGAATGGTTAAGGAGAGGCAAATTCAAACCAAAAGATGAAAGGTTAATATTGGTGGTGGAAGATAGTGGGCTGCGCACACATTGGTTTACAAAGTCCATTGAACACGTGGGAGAATCAGACAAATGTTCATTTTGTAAAACAGAAGTGGAAACCATCACACACCTTGTTGCTGGTTGTGACATGCTAATGGCAGAAGGACTGTATACTGAAAGGCATAATAATGTGGCAAGACAGTTGCACTGGGGATTGTATAAACATTATGGTATTGAAGTAGCTGACAAACACTGGAAACATCAGCCACACAGCATCATAGAAAATGATGGGTCTATATTGAATCAGCGAATGCTTCAAAAAGCAAATGCTGATTCATCGACCCTATGTAAGCGAAAGCTTACAATCCAGAACACCTGGAATAGCGATTTTTTTCCCAGGGAAAAAAAATCGCTGGGCTGGTTTTGGGAGTTTGCCATTTCCATCACTGTGGTGCAATCTCGGAGTTGGTATATTTAAGTAAGGGAGGTGTGGGGGGGGGGGGCTGTACTATTTTAAGATTTTTTTTTTTTTTTTCCCCCTGGGAAAAAAAATCGCTGTTCCAAGTGTTCAGGATTGTAAGCTTTCGCTTAAATAGGGTCGATGAATCAGCATTTGCTTTTTTAATATTTTGCTGCTTCAAAAGATAGATGCTAGAAAACCAGATATAGTGGTCCATGAAAAGAAGACAAAAGTAGCACTGATCATTGAAATCGCTATACCCAGTGACTACAGTGTCTTGTGTACAGAGAGACAGAAAGTCATAAAATATCAGGACTTGCAGGCAGAAATGAGAGCAATGTGGAAGAAAGATACCCAGACAGTTCTAATAGTAGTAGGAGCAACTGGTCTTATAAAAAGGAATCTACAGTTGTATTTAGATATGTTACCAGTACATGTAACTCCATACAAACTGCAGAAGGAGTCACTACCGGGCACATTATGGGTGCTGCGAAGAGCACTTCTGGCTGACATCAAAGAATGAAACAATACTAATTTCATGGACTTTAATTGAACTTAGACTTAGGAATGGGATCCATTCCCGTCATGGTAATAGAAACCCAAAAGACTTGGAGAAATTAAAAAAGATTCGATAGGAATGAGAAGTGTACTAAGTGATTCTCTGACAGTGTAGCTGATGCATGGAACAGACTATCAATTTACATTAAAGCAAGTACTAGTTTAGATATTTTTAAGAACAGCGTGGACACATTATGGGAACAAATATTTTGGTATATTGGCAAGCTAGAAGGGCATTAATGCCTGTGCTTGAAATATTTGTATGCATGTATGTATGTATGTATGTGCATATGCAAAGAAGCAGAAGCCTCAAATGATTCCATTAACCTACCACATACAAGGATGCGTATCTGTAAAGAACCAATAATCACCCCATTTTGCAGGGCAGCATTTTACAAAAGTAGTTATTTACAAATGAGCAGTGTCAGCAACATTTAGTGCTGTTAGCTGCAGTGAAGCAGACAGTTGCACTAAAAACACCTATGTGAAATGATGTCCTTATCCAAGGGTTACAGCAAAATGGCTACCACCGTCAGCACCTATAACAAACATACAGTTACACACAGCCACAAACATGGAATATTCTGGATCTATCAGATTAAGTAAAACATAGGAACAGAAAACTCCTGTTGCAAACAGCACAAATATTCATTAAATGCAGTTGTGTACACAACAGATGGCCAGAACGTCCATCCTTGCCTAACCTCTTCCTCTGACTGAAGGTTTAAGTGGCGACAAAGGTCCATGCCTGTAGTACTCAGCAGCAGGAGGAATGTCATCTCCTTGAACAACATGGCTGAAAGACATACCAAATATCCACCTTCCTCAAAGGGCCTGTGTAGGGCTCGATCAGCTGTTCTCTGAACTGGCTATGCAACATATCAGGCATCATTTTGCTATCCTTTGCACACTAGGTAGACATTCTCCACAGCTCTTTCACATCAGTAACCATCTCCACAAAAGTATAGCAGAACAAAATGGCAGCATATCAGCCATGCTATACATTGGACACTGAATCATATGTAGTGCACATACGTGAATAGTCTGGACATGCAGCTGGATTTACTTACACCGCATGTGATTAGTGTATACATATGTGTAACAGGTATTCACTAATGTACTTACACCCCATTACATTAGTGTATACAAGTGTGTCACATGCATTCATTAATATGTACATGTGTCACATGTATGCACTAATGTACTTACACCCCATGCCATTAGTGTATACATGTGTGTGACATGTACACACTAATTTATTTATGTATTTAGTTACTTTATTTAACATGTTTTTACCGGGAAAGTCTGACTGGGACAGGACCCATTTTCAGAGGAGGCCATGGGAGAAATGCTCCAGAAGCATGTCTTTGGAATGTGGGAAAAAAACAGATCACCTGGAGGAAGCCAACGAGAACACAGACAGGACATGCAGACTCCACACAGAAGGCACCCCAGCCAAGAATTGAACTGGAGATACTCTTTCTGTGAGGCAACAACGCTAACTGCTGCACCACTGCACCACATCCCATGTCATTAGTGTATATGCTAATGTACTTACATGCCATGTTGTTAGTGTATAGATGTGTGTCACATGTATATACTATTGTACTTACACCCCATGTCATTAGTGTATACAGTAAAGTACTTACATCCCATGTCATTAGTGTATATGCTAATGTACTTACATGCCATGTTGTTAGTGTATAGATGTGTGTCACATGTATATACTATTGTACTTACACCCCATGTCATTAGTGTATACAGTAAAGTACTTACATCCCATGTCATTAGTGTATATGCTAATGTACTTACATGCCATGTTGTTAGTGTATAGATGTGTGTCACATGTATATACTATTGTACTTACACCCCATGTCATTAGTGTATACAGTAAAGTACTTACATCCCATGTCATTAGTGTATATGCTAATGTACTTACATGCCATGTTGTTAGTGTATAGATGTGTGTCACATGAATATACTATTGTACTTACACCCCATGTCATTAGTGTATACAGTAAAGTACTTACATGCCATGTCGTTAGTGTATAGATGTGTGTCACATGTATATACTATTGTACTTACACCCCATGTCATTAGTGTATACAGTAAAGTACTTACATGCCATGTCGTTAGTGTATAGATGTGTGTCACATGTATATACTATTGTACTTACACCCCATGTCATTAGTGTATACAGTAAAGTACTTACATGCCATGTCGTTAGTGTATAGATGTGTGTCACATGAATATACTATCGTACTTACATCCATGTTGTTAGTGTATACATTAATGTACTTACATGCCATGTAGTTAGTGTATACGTGACACATGTATACACTATTGTACTTACACTCCATGTCGTTAGTGTATACACTAATGTACTTACATGCCATGCTATTAGTTTATACATGTGTGTCATATGTATAAACTATTGTACTTGCACCCCATATCATTAGTGTATATGTGTGTCACATGTATACACTATTGTACTTAGACCCCATGTTGTTAGCATATACTTGTTTGCCATATGTATACACTATTGTACTTATACCCCATGTAGTTAGTGTATACATGTGTGTCATATGTATAAACTATTGTACTTACACCCCATGTTGTTGGTGTATACGTGTGTGTCATATGTATACAGTATTGTACTTAGACCCCATGTCATTAGTGTATACGTGTGTGTCATACGTATACTATTGCACTTACACCCCATGTCATTAGTGTATACGTGTTTGTCATATGTATACATTATTGTACTTACACCACATGTCGTTAATGTATACGTGTGTGTCATATGTATAAACTATTGTACTTACACCCCATGTTGTTGGTGTATACGTGTGTGTCATATGTATACAGTATTGTACTTACACCCCATGTCATTAGTGTATACGTGTTTGTCATATGTATACATTATTGTACTTACACCACATGTCGTTAATGTATACGTGTGTGTCATACGTATACTATTGCACTTACACCCCATGTCATTAGTGTATACATGTTTGTCATATGTATACATTATTGTACTTACACCACATGTCGTTAATGTATACGTGTGTGTCATACGTATACTATTGCACTTACACCCCATGTCATTAGTGTATACATGTTTGTCATATGTATACATTATTGTACTTACACCACATGTCGTTAATGTATACGTGTGTGTCATACGTATACTATTGCACTTACACCCCATGTCATTAGTGTATACGTGTTTGTCATATGTATACATTATTGTACTTACACCACATGTCGTTAATGTATACGTGTGTGTCATACGTATACTATTGCACTTACACCCCATGTCATTAGTGTATACGTGTGTGTCATACGTATACTATTGCACTTACACCCCATGTCATTAGTGTATACATTTGATGCAAACTGAATCATAGAGAAGATGGTATCTAATCTCACTGTCATAAATAAGGTACAAACTTGTACTTACTAATACTACTTACATGTGCTCCACCATAATGGATGCCAAAATGCCCAGTAAGGAAAACAAATGGCAGACTTATTTCAGTAGTATGCCCCACATTCTGACAGCACAGAAGTAACAGTGACATAGGATATAGCCATAAGAGGTACACAGAGGTCTGCATTATTGTGGTAAGATAACTGTTACTACAGATCATTCTGACTACTCTTACTACATTACTGTAGTAAGAGTCATCTGTGTACCATGATATACATGTTACTACCTACCTTTTCCATGCCCATATAACTGAATTCCTGCTAGGAAAACTTTAGTAGGCAGGTGCACATATGCTACTACAGGTACTTACAACCTGTACCTTACTGCACCTATGCACCTGCTCACATATTCACCTAGCAGGAGATGGGGGACTGTCTATTGTAAGTGGGCTAACACCTGCAGAATACCCAAGGTGTCACCAGTCTGTCCCTCAAAATGTCCTACAGTCAATGTGGTAAGTGTCCACAAGTATGAGAAAGCTATGCCTTCCACCAGTTACACCTGTGGATTGCCATATCAACTGATGCTCACATAATGCCTCTATGAACCCACAGCCAGTCTAACACCAGTATGCCAGTTGATGTGAGGCTGTTCTCTGATAGTACCATTTTCTACTGCATGAGTGGTCATGTGGTACATCCAGAATCCTGCCACTGATAGTACCATTTTCTACTGCATGAGTGGTCATGCGGTACATCCAGAATCCTGCCACTGATAGTACCATTTTCTATTGCATGAGTGGTCATGTGGTACATCCAGAATCCTGCCACTGATAGTACCATTTTCTACTGCATGAGTGGTCATGTGGTACATCCAGAATCCTGCCACTTGAACTAAGCAGACGCCAGTGTCCTGTGGCATGCTCAACCCTGATGTAGGTGTGGGCATGGTGGCACCCCAACCATGGCAGGTGCAGGCTGTGGACCTTTTGATGGTAACCCATGCATCCACCACTGTTATGCATATACCTGTGATCAGGGCACCACTGCCAGCATTCTGTTCTGAATACTAGCATTTTTTGTCATGCACTTTGCCTTTATACTCAGATGCAAGCACTTTGTCTATTTTGTACCTGACAACAGTAAACTGCGACTTGTTTTTTCATTTCCTCCATTGTATGTTATAATTCACTCATTAGACTGAACTTGTACAATCACATGTCATTATACCTCACTTGTATCCACATTTTCTATGTCTTTTTGCCCATTGTCCCATAATTCTGCATGGTTCTGTGAATTGCTACTTAGCTGCATAATCTTTTGTTTTGCACAACAATCTGCAGTAAGTTTCATTAAATATCTATGGATATCATCCCCCCTCCCGATTTTCTTCTTGAACTATTACTAAATAACTATAAATATAAATACCCATAGACCTTTGATTTACCTAGCATGGGTTAAATCAAGTTCATGCCTTATTTGATGTAATAAATTAGTCAACCAGCCGTTAAGTCAGGTAGCAGGGAGTCAAAACATTAGGATATAATTCAACTTGCTCAAAGTTGTGTTTGGATGTACCAGATGGCTTTATATGGAACCCTATTGTATATTACTTTCTCCTTTTATTAGTTATTTCACCTAAACATATGTAGTTGGACAAGTACATTGACTGGACACATTTATAGCCAGTAAATACAACACACTCATTAATAAGTATTTAGGTGAAGTACATAAATGGACAAGTAGCAGTCGATTCATATTTAATTCAAATAAATACTCAGTGGTTACCTTTGGTAGAGTAAACATAGTCTGTAAGATTTTTCTAACCACTAACTTTCTCTTCATTATAAATGAAGTTAAAAACCATATAGGTTCATTATATTTATAATATGCCAGCAGTATATCAGTCATTGTAGAATTAATCAGAAGTTCCATAGAAGAAGAATCCCTGAAGGGGCACTAATAGCCCATAAGATAATAGTAGGACTAATACATTTGTTGTCAAAGCTTTCAAAACTATAGGCACAAGGGATGGTAAGGTTGCAAATAGTGTAAAGCTAATTATGGAATTCACATTTTGCTCTTGCATACAGACTAAAATTAATGATTTGGAACTGATGCCGAGAAAGTTTACTAGAAGAATCCCTTCAAGGGTCTGTAAATTATAATCACCCGTGAGGTAGTCTGGTAGTCAGTGCAAAGAATTATGCCATTAACAAGATGTTTCCAGTAGTTTATGAAATAATTCTTCCGGCCTCCATTTTCCTGCTGTGTTACTTTGAGCAAGTCACTTATCCAGACTGTTCTCCTGGGCTGCAGTGCAAAGAGATAAATGTCCAGTGGACTTATCCAGTAAAAAGATATGAATAAGTAAGTCAGTAAATGTATTGCATTCAGGTGTCTCAGAAACAAGATTCTAGGAAATGAATTTTACTTAGTTGACATAACTTTTTGACATAGTAATACACAGTATGATATAAAGGTAAATATAGAAGATTATGATGGAGTCTCCAATCATAACCAGCTTAATATGTGTTTGAGACATGGATGTCAAGAAAGTCACCTCCAGAACAAAGTAGACTGTCACACATTTAGCACTAGATAAAGGGAATGTACTATGATAACCTTCAAGTCCAGATTAGAATTCTAGTTTGAGTACTATAACCTCTAGAGTCCAAGTCCAGATTAGAACTCCAGTTTGAGTACTGCAACCCCTAGAGTCCAAGCATAGATTAGAACTCCAGTTTGGGTAGTGTCACTGTTATAGTCCAACTTACCTCTCAACTTCTTGGGGCAAGAATTTTGGACAAAGCCAAAAATAATGGGGGAAAAGGTCCAAAATCAGACACAAATTTTAAATATTGCTCATAAACCTAAGTTTACTAGAATAACAGATTTTGCATCTGCATGCATTTTCCAAAAGATATTGAAGTCTGAAACACAAATGTCTGTAATTATTTAGTAACTTCAGTCCGCGATGATTTTTCAGAAAAATCACACATTTTTTTTTTTGAGAAGCAGACTGAAGTATGATGCAAAAATGTGGACATTCAGCAAAAATCTAGGCAGTTAAGAGATATGATTCCAAGTCTAAATTAGAATTCCAGTCTGTATAAAGTAACCTCTATAGTGTAGAGGTTTAGCCCTTACCTTATGGTGTAGAGGGTTAGGTCTTACCTATGCTCCAGATAACCAAATGTGGCTAGTAGCTCAGTGGGAAATAAAAGGTGGCTGGAGAGAGAGAGAGAGAGAGAGAGAGAGAGACTGAAGTGACTGGCCAAGACCAACTCTCAGTCTGTTGAGGAAGTGGTAAAGTTCTACTGCAAGGCTTCTTATGTTCATAGGTAGGTACTAGGCTATTGGCCATAGGGTCTATATAAGCCTAGTCAAAAAGGTACCCTGGCTTTCGCAACCCAAGAAAATTATTTTTATGTGCCACTCTTCTATTTAGGAGAAAGCCTGGAGCTGTATCTCTTATGCAGAGGGTCTTGGGAAGACAGGCCAAACCATGGTGCTCATATCTTTCGAGTCATTTGGAGGCATCCTATGACTGTGCTTTGTGCACACAGTCAGCCTCAGTGTTCACAGCAATCCAGTCAAGAGATGTGAGTGTTATCAAGCAGGTTTTTTTGTATTGCTCAGGACTGTGGGCTTTCTACCTTCTTCACTGGCAGATGTGGGGTGTTAGACACTTAAAAATATCTCTCTCAGAAACAAATCCTGGGCAAAATGGCGCACTACTAGGAATCTGACTGACCACCAAACCATCAGAGAACTTAGAAATAGTACAAAAAAAGCCATTCTGACAGACAAAAAGAACTATTTTCTCTTATCTCAACAAACCTCCAGCAAGCAACCCAAACAATTCTGGACTAGTATTAACAATCTTCTTTCCCCAGGCCAATCTATCACCCCCAACCCACTAGGCTCCAACCCTGAAAATCCCTCACAAACAGCTATTGCCTTCAACTCTTTCTTCAAAAATGCTATCCAAACTCTAGCTAGTCACCTATCCCCCAGTACTGCAAACCTGCTTACATCTTCTGCTACGCTACCTCCTTCTTTTCATTTTTAACCAATTCCTACCTCCTTTATCCTCTCACTCCTCCTCAAACTAAAACCTACCACCCCTTCTGCAGACAGACTCCCTGCTGAGTTCTTTCAAATAGGTACCAGAGCTATCGCCTATCCCATCTCTATACTCTTAAACAGATCTATAAAAGAAGGAACTGTTCCTTCCATCTGGAAAATATCTCATATTATTCCACTCCATAAAGGTGGGAACTCCAATGACTTCTCTAACTACCGTCCTATAGCACTCTTATCCCCTCTTGCAAAAATATTGGAAAAATGCATACATAAACAACTACTAAACCACCTTCTCCAAAACAACCTACTTGCTACTTGTCAGCATGGATTTAGACCTTCCCACAGCACCTCCACTGCATTGCTCTCCTTTACTAATTCTATCAACTGTAACCGCAATAAAAATCGTCTATCATCTGCAGTCTTCATTGACTTATCTAAAGCTTTCGACATGGTTAATCACCAACTTCTTCTGCATATTCTTACTTCTCTCTCACTTGATCCTCCCTCCATAACTTGGTTCACATCTTACTTGGAAAACCGACAACAGGCAGTTCTGTAGAAAAACTCACTATCTGATCACCTTCCTATCTCTGTAGGGGTTCCTCAAGGCTCTATCCTAGGCCCCCTTCTATTTTCTATCTTTATTAATGACCTGCAAACAGCTATCCCAAACACTACCTGCATTCAGTATGCAGACGACTCTACTATAATCTGTACAGCCACCTCTCAAACCGAACTCCAGTCTATTACCCCAAAAGCTTTTAACACTGTAGAACAATGGTTCTCTCAACGGTGCCTGCTCCTCAACCCTAAAAAAACTAAACTGCTACTCTTCTCACCAACCTGAAAGTCCACCCCTCTTCACTTCACTCTTACTTCCAACAATGGTACTGTTATCTCTCCTGATCTTACCACTAAGCTATTAGGAATAACTATAGACAACAATCTCAACTTTGATTCTCACATCAACAATACAATAAAATCAGTTAACAAAAAAATAGGATCACTATATAGAATCAAACCCTTTCTCACTCCACTAGCAAGGACCACAATAGCTAGAACCCACCTAATCTCTACTCTACTCTATGCCTCACCCATATTCACCAATCTCTCTAAACATAACCTCAATAAACTAATAACATCCTACAATAATATTGCTAGATTTGCTACAGGATCTACTTTCAGAACCCATCACTGCCTGAACCTAAAACAACTAGGATGGCTTGAACTTCCCAACCACCTCAAACTCCAACAGCTTACAATAGTGCACACGACCCTTTACCAACCTAGCAAAACCCCAATACTTTCCAGCCTCATTACCCCTTACAATAACCTGAGACACCTGCACTCTTCAAACAAACTTCTGATCCATACTACTAAAACTAACAATTTAGCAGGAGATTGCTTGTTCTCCAATGCTGTTGGAAAAATATGGAATAAACCACCCTCTGAGATTACATCTCTCACTTCACTCCCACTGTTTAAAAGGAATCTAAAACTGTATCTCAATAAACGCTGGCTATGCTCTTGTACTAACCCAGACTAACCCTCTCTCATCTTTCTTTTTTTCTTAATTCTTTCTCTTTCTTCTCTTTTCTTCTCTCCCTATATCTCTAATACCTTTCTCTTCACGCCTCAATGCATTTTTATCAATTCTTTATGTTAAATTTCATTGTAATTACTATGTATGATTTCAGTCTATACATTGTATTATGTAGTATTTGCTCACACACAAAAAAAAAAAAAAAAAAACACCTTACAATAATATTTGTTTTGTTACTTCTTTATAAACATTGTAATAAATACTGGAGCTTTTCTCCCCGGACCTCTACTGAAAATGGACATGTATCCAGCTAGACTAGCCCGGTCAACAAATGTAAAATAAATAAATAATAAAAATAAATAAATCTCCTAACCTTGTCTGAAAATAACAGAAAACAGAGGTGATGTGAAAACTTTCATTAGGCAAACACAAGTTTTACAGTTACTGTACATGCTTGATACAGTGTTTTAATATCAATTTGTGTCTAGAAAAGCAGATGTAAGTGCATCACTTTTTTTGCTTTGGCTAAAAATAAAAACACTGAAAAATGGAGTCTGAGAAATGTGTGTGTATGTGTTTGCACGTGCAAGTGTTTGAGTGTGTATGTGTGTACATATATGTGTGTGTGTGTGCGTGTGTGTCTGTGTGTACATATACGTTTGTGCGAGTGTGTGTGTCCGTGGACATGTGTGTGCAGATGCGTGTGCATGTGTGTGAACATATGTGTGTGTGTGAAAGCTTTAAAACGTAAGAAGAATAAGTTATGACCTGCTGTGAAAATGAAGACTCTCCCTGAATGATACATTACAGCCACTGATCAATTAGAAGACAAACACTCAGTATAGATTAAGGACATCTAGTTTGAGACTTAATAGGAAAACTGCTCTGCCTCAGCATGAAATCTTTGTGAGACATATTTTGCTTAAGATATTCTAATAATGACAAAAATATCCAGGTCATAGTGTTATGTTATAAAAAACATAGGAACTGCCAAGGAAAGATCAAGTTACCTTAGACTGTATGAATATTTTTAAATTGGTAATATGGACGTGTGTGAACACATAGAAGATCTGTGTCGGTAAAAATCCTAGCAGATACTTTTGTAGAGTAAGAGTACTGAGACAGCCATCATGTTGGAGTGACCATAAAGTCATCATAAAATCAAGCATAATATCATCATAAAAATATGCATAACATCACCGTAAAATCATATAACAGCATCATAAAATCATGCATAACATCATCATAAAATCATATCCATCCACAACCCCCTTCTCCCATTTTTTCACATGGAGTCAGGGTGACAATCATCTAGGGCTAAGGCTTACACCACCAGGTGGCTAGACCTGCCACAGTAGTTCTTCCACACCACACACTCACACCTATGGCCAATTTAGAATATCCACTCCACGTACTACATGTCTTTGGAATGTGGGAGGAAACTGGAACACCCAGAGGAAACCCATGTGACTGCAGGGAAGACTTGCAGACTCTGCACAGAAGGCACCCCCAGCCAAGAATCAAACCAGGGAACAACACTATCCACTGAGCCACCCTAAGATCATTATAAAATCTTAAATAACATCATCATATAAATATGCATAATATCATCATAAAATTACATAACATCATCATAAAATCAAGGACAACATCATTATAAAAGCACATATATTATCATAAAATCATGAATAACTACATCATAAAAACATGCACAACATCATAAAACTGTGCATAACACCATCATAACAATATGTATAACATCATCATAAAATTGTGCATAACATTATTTATTTATTTTATTTATTTACATTTGTTGACCAGGAGTGTTAGTCGTTATACAAATATGCATAACATCATCATAAAATCATGCACATCATAAAACTGTGCATAACACCATCATAACAATATGCATAACATCATCATAAAATCATGCATAACTTCATCATAAAATCATGCACATCATAAAACTGTGCATAACACCATCATAACAATATGCATAACATCATCATAAAATCATGCATAACGTCATCATAAAATCATGCACATCATAAAACTGTGCATAACACCATCATAACAATATGTATAACATCATCATAAAATCATGCATAACACCATCATAAAATATGTATAACATCATCATAAAATAATGCATAACACCATCATAAAAATATGTATAACATCATCATAAAATCATGCATAACACCATCATAAAAATATGTATAATATCATCATGAAATCGTGCATAATACCATCATAAAAATGTGTATAACATCATCATAAAATTGTGCATAACACCATCATAGCAATACGTATAACATCATCATACATAAAATCATGCAGTACCAAATGCTGGCTGTCACACAAAGTTAACAGTTCTTGAAAGGCTGCTGGGACTGTGTTATGCTGACAGCTTTGTTTTATTCATGCAGAGTGATTAGTATCATAACATTTTAATATTTTAATTTGAATATTAGTAACCATAAATGTAGCAGTTTATAAATGCCTTTATATTCAGCACGTTTTGACATCACAATAAAATTCTGTGCTCACTTCTAGCTACTCTAACAATCCTAGTTGTATGGAAACTGGCCAGTGAAGTGGATGTTGTGGAGTGGTACACATTCTGAGAAGGCAAAGAAACAGAGAATGTAATAAATGGCATCTTGGGTCAGGATACCCATACTAAATAAAATCACTCAGATCAGATTTCCAGGAGGAGGGTGTGAAGGAGGGATGATTTTACTGCTGACTAGCTGAATTTTACGTAACTGCCACCCTTAAGTTGCATCTATTAACTTTTTAAAACTCTAGCATCGAACTAATATACAAATAAATATCATTAACACTTTGCTTGAAGAAGTGGGCTCTTTAACCTATGTTATGCTTTTCTGTTATGTAATCATTAACTAAAGCCAGCTGCATTGGCTTAGAGGAGTAAAGCCTTGACTGTGGTCTAGCTGACCCAACTTGAAGCAATGACTTGGACAGAGCAGAGAAATGACAAGGCCCTGTGTGTTTACCTGTCTTGGGGGGAGTGGTGGACTGGGGGACATGTGTTTGGGACACTTGCTTCATGATTTAATCTGTAGTGAAGACCAGGGATCACACAATGTACTTGTGTACAAAGAGATTCTGATGACATCATGCACTGAGGCACAGACATGAAATGCAAATGTGTATAAAGAGATTCTGATGACATCATGCACTGAGGCACAGACATTAAATGCAAATGCACACAGCATGCCGACCTCTGGAACACTGACAATCATACATAGTGCAGAGGTTGGGCTTAAAGAGAAGCCCAGAGCCTTCCCATGGATGACAATTCTGCTTTTGGTATACATAACCTTGACCTCCCTCCTCCAGGGAACAAAAGAAACATAGGGCCCTGGGGGAAATAAGCTAATAAATAGACCACCTAGGAGACAAAGCTCATTTCAGTGATTTCTTGTGATTCATTACTTCTGATCTCTGCCTGGATCCCTCAGTGTTTGCATTTATTTCCTTTGCTTCTACTATGCCCCTGTTACAGGTATTCTTTGAAAAGCTCTGGACATTCATGACAGATAGACGAAAAAATAAGCTGTCAAGTATAACTATATAGGTTACTCAGTGTGGCTTTGTGCAGCATGAAACATATTTCCTCATTACTACATTATTTGTGCCTCTCCACATCCATCCATCCATCCCGGTGCATATAAGCACAACGCCTTTATGACACGTAGCCTAACAAGTATAAACAGCAGTATATCAGCAACTACACAACATGTCTTCCTCTCTCTCCCTCCTCTCCCTCTCTCTCTGGGAGCTGTAAGACATTTTTGTACTTTTACTTCGTACACAACTTTGTTCCTACCTCACCAACCTGTAAAGTAACCTGACACACCAGTATAGCAGGCAGGTTTTGTCTTGAATGAATATGCATACAGTTTGCCTTCCCTGTCCCTTTTCCCGTGCATAGCATTTAAATGATCCAAGTCCAAAGAGAACGGTACTAGAAGTGCAGGAAGACACCACCTGTTGTTCCCTTCCTGCCATGAGCTGAGAATCTAATTGGGTGTGGAAGACAGAAATAAATTTCACAGCACTAACTTCAAACAGAAACTCAAACAAAAAGGCAAGAAAATATAATGATTGCAGTTGTGGATCAGATTCAAATCAGTACTGATTAATTATGCAGTGTACAAAAGCAAAGCTGAGCTAAAAAAAAGTTGTGAGTAACAAGTTGTAGCATTTCTTGATACTGCATATCTTAAACACAAGGGTGAACAATTTTGCTTACTTAGAATACAGACTTAGAGAGGTTAAAAACACTTTACTCTCACAGTGCCTGCCTTAACATTTTTTAAAGAAACTTGTCTTTCAGCCATGCGTGCAGCACTTATCATAACACACTGGCCAAAGTTTTTTTTTCCTACTTTTGTCCTTATTTATTTATTTATTTATTTATTTTTATTTATTTATATTTTGTCGACCGGGAGTGTCCGACTGGACGTAGGTCCATTTTTAGCGGAGGCCAGGGGAGAAAAGCTCCACAGTTAAAATAAACAGAGAGTAGGTACATTGGATTACATAGCGATTAACAATTTACATAGCAATTACTTACAACATATTTACAGATGAAGAACATAGTACATCAGTAGACAACTAGAATCTTTATCTGTGAAGTACATAACAGACATTAACAAATGTTACAAGAAGTTCCTGCTGTATAATAAGTACTGGCTTATGAGCATCTGAGCTTGCTATAATCAAGGTAGTTAGTGGAGTTATTCTGTCTTGCTTACCTTTCTGAGTTGTATGAACTGATCGCTGAAGTTTTCTGTACTGCGAGTTCAGGTGTCTGATTGCATCTGTGCCAGTGTGTATGCAGTTTACAAGCAAATTGTTTACTATGAGAGAACAGCTTTATATAGATCCATCAAACCCCTATCGCCACCATCAAAAACTCTTGACAGAAATACTTTCAAGAGCCATAAGAAGAAGCCAACATAAGTGCAAAAGCTTCTTACTTTTAGAGTGAAGTTTAAGTTTTGAAAATCTTGTTAACCTTTTGTTCCTTTTATCACTGCCATTGCCCTCCCTAGAAAAGAAAACATGTTTTCAATCTGCAGCACTTTCTTGTCTGTTTTCATTTATTTATGGAAAATTTCTTAGAGCATTATTGAACATAAGTGCCCTTATCTGAGGTTCATCATGAACAGCAGACATTGCAGACTGACAAAAATACAGCGAGTGAGTTTAGAAGGATGCAGTCAAACAAACATAAAAGAACACGTGGAGGTGCATAATGTAAATTTATCTGCATGTAGTCTGACATCATGGCAAGTAATAGATCACTTCAAAGGAAGATGCAACTGCCTAAACTGCTCTAAGAAGGAGAAACGTTATCAGAAGTTCTAAATATTGTCTGTCTTTCCTTCTCATATATGAGAAGCAGAACAAAATCCTCTTTTATGTTCATTGTGCCGTATATTGAGCAAGAGATAAGTTAGAACCAGTCAAATACAATAATGGATGATGTCCCCAGTGGAGCTGTGCATACTTAGCAAAGTCAGCTCTGTGCTGGACTTAGTACTGCCACTACAAAACACATGGTGCTTCCATTCACTTTTTGGCTGGGCTGCCTTCTGTGCTAAGTCGACTTCGGCTTTTTGAAGGTACCCCAGTTTCTTTTCAGATGCCAAACACATACCACAGCTGAGCTGATTATCCTCCAAATTACCTGTGTGTGTGTGTGTGTGTGTGTGTGTGTGTGTGTGTGTGTGTGTGTGTGTGTGTGTGTGTGTGTGTGTGTGTGTGTGTGTGTGTGTGTGTGTGTGTGTGTCGCAGAGTAGACTGGCATCCTATATGGCATTAGTTTCTCTGCCTTGCACCTACTTAGTGCTAGGATATACTGCAGTTCCTCTGTGACCCTAAGACATTAATGAGATTAGCTTTAGCCTAAGATATGTCTTTGTTGTTATTTAAAAATTACTTATGTTGGGCTAAATAGCTTGGCGGTGAGATAAAATTCCATATTTTCAACAGAAAGAAATGTGTTGCTTTTTAAATTTTATTTGTTTGGATATTATTGTGAAACAAGAACTAGTTATGATACTTCGTGTTACTCTTATATGAGTTAAGCATGCATTCATTAACAATCGTGTAGGCTTCGCGTTACCTTAGATGAGTTAAGCATGCATTCATTAACAATCGTGTAGGCTTCGTGTTACTTTACATGAGTTAAGCATGCATTCATTAACAATCGTGTAGGCTTCGTGTTACCTTACATGAGTTTAGCATGCATTCATTAACAATCGTGTAGGCTTCATGTTACCCTTACATGAGTTAAGCATACATTCATTAACAATCGTGTAGGCTTCGTGTTACCTTACATGAGTTAAGCATGCATTCATTAACAATTGTGTAGGCTTCATGTTATCCTTACATGAGTTAAGCATGCATTCGTTAACAATCGTGTAGGCTTCGTGTTACTTTACATGAGTTAAGCATGCATTCATTAACAATCGTGTAGACTTCATGTTACCTTACATGACTTAAGCATGCATTCATTAACAGTCGTGTAGGCTTCGTGTTACCTTACATGAGTTAAGCATGCATTCATTAACAATTGTGTAGGCTTTATGTTATCCTTACATGAGTTAAGCATGCATTCGTTAACAATCGTGTAGGCTTCGTGTTACTTTACATGAGTTAAGCATGCATTCATTAACAATCGTGTAGACTTCGTGTTACCTTACATGACTTAAGCATGCATTCGTTAACAATCGTGTAGGCTTCGTGTTACCTTACATGACTTAAGCATGCATTCGTTAACAATCGTGTAGGCTTCGTGTTACCTTACATGAGTTAAGCATGTTAGGGCAAGGAGCAGCAGCACTAATTGAATATGCTGCTCATCATGCCTACAAGTTTGCAAGCACTTTTTCATGGCCATCAATAGTGTCCATGGCCATGCAAAGGTGCTTATAAGCTTGAGCTAATCTAATTAGTCATCTAATTAGTGATGTGCATGAATGGATGAATGAGATTCCCACTGACCCTACCTACTATCTAGCGAAACCAAAGCCAAGGGAACAGGCTTGGCAGAATCAGTGGGGAAAGAAGACCCTGTTGAGCTTGACTATAGGCAAAGCTAAGATATGAGCATACACTTCTTCTTCTTCTTCTTTCAGCTTTTCCCGGTTAGGGGTCGCCACAGCGGATCACCTATCCACTCATGATTGGCAGTGGAGTTTTACGGTGTTGAGTTGCCAGCCCGGCACCCAACCTTCCACAGAAGGCACACACACACACTCATGCCTAGGGCCAATTTATAGTGTCCAATCCACCTACAGAATGTCTTTGAGATGTGGGAGGAAACCAGAGCACCCGGAGGAAACCCACATGACCACAGGGAGGACATGCAGACTCCACACAGAAGGCACCCCAGCTGAGAATCGAACTGGAGAACCTCTTGCTGTGAGGCGGCAACAATATGAGCATACACTGCAGTTCTAAAATATTAAGGCCAAGTACGGTGAAAGAATTCTCAAGGTGAGGAAGTGACATGGAGGAATTATATATAAATAATAATGGATTGTACTGCATAATTAATTAATAGGGAAGCAGGATTGGGTAAAGTGTACTCATATACTGCAGGCAAATGTGCTGAAGTATCAAAGAAACATTTGTAACATAAATCCTACAGTGCTGATGTAATGATAATTAATGTCAATGGCAATACCAGAGTCATGCACATAAATAAAAATGGACATGCTAACAAAGGATGTGTTAGGGATATAAACTGCAGTGCAACAAAGGGGAGTTAAAATGTGATATACATGTCAATAAAATGCTGATTTGATGTAACAGATATCAAGGACAGGAAATACATTATGACATTAATGCATAGACTGCAGTTATTGCATATGACATGTACATACAGGGAATTTATGTATGCAAGCCAACACCACTGGTGTATCCTCCACCTCAGCAGGTATACACAAGAACAAATGGACCTCACAGCTGTAATGTCATATACATCAGAAATGGACATGTTTTTGCAAATATATGTCAGTGGCACCCATAGGAAAGGGGTTTACCACCTATAAACAGGTAATACACAAGCAAGCAAGTCATGTAAATGTTAAAGGATAATATAATAGCACTCAACATACACAAGTGAGAAATGACAATACAGATTGGATGACATTTCATGATTTCAAGTTTTACATTAGTAATTTATAAACATCTTAGACATCTTTATACTGGGCATGCTCACATGGAATTACAGGGAACAGTAACATAACAGCAATACATCAGCACCAGCACACAAGAAAGTGTAACAGAGGACCAATCGCAGTTTCTGACGGTCCAGCAGTATGTCATACAGTAAGAAATGTTTATGGAAACCATCATCAGTCATTAAAATGTATAGTGTGACAAAAAGAATTGCAGTGATAAAGAAATGTCTGGACAAAGACATGCAATACAGAGCATAATCATTCTGGAAATAGCTAATGCCTGTGAGCAATGAGTGACATATCAAACATTTGCATCATGTCATTTTTGAACACATGCCAGGACAGATATCAGAGCATACCAGTCATGGTCACCACAGAAATACGTATATCGGTTATGTCATGAAGAAGGCCATTGAAGGGCTCACAACAGTTTCCTATCATAAGTGGTGTGGCTGCCCTACCCTGTAGGAGAGTACCCTGAAAAAGTTGGCCCACTGCCAGTGCTATATATATATTGTCTGTGTGTAAGCCACTGCTGCCTGACACACAGATGTTACCAGATTCAAACTCCTGCCTGATATACTAGGCTCTCTACAGACCCCTATAGTGACTGCATGTGCCACAGCAGATAGCAATGAAGGCAGTCACAAACAGTTGAAATGAATGTGTGCGGTAAGAAAGGAGTTACAAATATAATATGAACAATTGGCTTTAGTCAGAATGCTGGACAGATGCTACACATGTTACAGTCCTCACAACAGTGCAGATGCTACACATGCTACAGTCCTCACAACAGTGCAGATGCTACATGTGTTACAGTCCTCACAACAGTACAGATGCTATACATGTTACAGTCCTCACCACAGTGCAGATGCTACACGTGTTACAGTCCTCACAACAGTATAGATGCTACACATGTTACAGTCCTCACAACAGTGCAAATGCTACACATGCTACAGTCCTCACAACAGTGCAGATGCTACACATGCTACAGTCCTCACAACAGTGCAGATGCTACACATGCTACAGTCCTCACAACAGTACAGATGCTACACATATTACAGTCCTCACAACAGTACAGATGCTACACATGTTACAGTCCTCACCACAGTGCAGATGCTACACATGTTACAGTCCTCACAACAGTGCAGATGATACACGTTACAGTCCTCACATCAGTGCAGATGCTACACATGTTACAGTCCTCACAACAGTACAGATGCTACACGTTACAGTCCTCACAACAGTACAGATGCTACACATGTTACAGTTACAGTCCTCACAACAGTACAGATGCTACACATGTTACAGTCCTCACAACAGTGCAGATGCTACACATGTTACAGTCCTCACAACACTACAGATGCTACATATGTTACAGTCCTCACAACAGTACAGATGCTACACGTTACAGTCCTCACAACAGTGGGCAGTACAATATCAATGCCGCTTTGCCAAGGAAGCTGACTGCATCGTGTCGGACACACACTGTGCCAGACGTGAAAGACAGTCTATCTGTGTAGGACTTCTATACAAGCCAGTATTCAATACACATGCCACAGGAGCACTCACAGCATGGCATGCCCCGAATAACCATTTCACTGCCATGCAGTCACAACCTGTGATAATATAGCATTGTCCAGCATAAAAATGGATAAGAATAACTAGATAGAATGGTGTTTATGCAACATCAGTACATTCATATATTCATATTAATGTTGCCCTTTCAGGAACTGAACAGCAAGCTATGTGACTCTACTAACTAATGACATATGGATGAACCACAAGCACAACAGCAGAAGTCTTAACAGAAGTGTGACACTCCACTTATGCTAACTTATTGCATCATATGTATGTGTCATAAACATCTCTTTGAGGTAAAAGGCACAGTGGAGGCCTCTCTGACTGTAAATGTTATCATTGTGGTGGTAGAAGGCCAAACAATGCTAACAGTCACTGAATGTGGATATTGAACACATGAGCATTTGACAACAGAAAATACATGATACTGTACAGGATGAATGCAGCATGGTAAAAGTGTCACTATAATTGTGACAGATGTGTGAGAATGTCAAGGCATTACATCATGTTATTGCAGCAATGGATATATGTGTGCCTGTAATTCCTGCGCTAAGGCAGCAATATACAGAATGTTGTCTCATTCCCTCATGCCTGAGAATAATGCTTCCTCCATCTGTTATGAAAGGAAAATGTAATCAAATGTCATAATTTCTCTGAATAAAAGCATAACTGTATGATAAATGATTGTAGCTTTTTGTAAGAGGAATCAACAATTGGCTAAGCTTCTGGTGTCATTCAAAGGGGATCCAGTATCTGTCTGCCTGGGACGACATAATCAACAGACCACAATGCTTTTGCCAGAGATTGTCTGCACCTGTCGCCCCTGGGATTCAGGTTACTGGATAAGGCTCTTGCCACCCCTATATTGCCTTTTTTAGGCAAATTTCAAAGGACAAAACCACCACCATAACAGGTACAAGCATGCAAATTCTGAAGTTAATGCTACTCAATGCTAGAAGTCTAAACCTCAAAATGCACTCTCTTGAGGCACTCCTAAAAATGGAGAATATCTGTGCAGTAACTGAGACCTGGCTCAAGGCTCCAGAGAGCACCCCTGCAATACCAGGCTATAACTCTTGCCACACTTTTCTGCCACCAAACCAGGACCGAAACACTAAAGGTGGAGGAGTGTCCATATTCACCAAGGATATTCACACCACCAGGCTAGTTGCCCAACACAATGCGTCTGAAATTCTCTAGGTGCATCTAACACTAGGTAAGACTGCAATCCAAATTGTAGTTTGCTACAATTCCCCCACCATGCCCCAAGATTCTCACTACACCTTTCTAAACATACTGGAAAACATTAAGATACAACCAAACACCCTAATACTGGGTGATTTCAACTACCCTGCCATTAACTGGGAAAACTACTTGTGTACCAACACCTTTGCCCAACGGTTCTTGGAATTCATAAATTCCAATGCCCTGGATCCATAGTCCCACCAGGGTCTCCAATATCCTAGACCTGGTCATTACCAACATGGAAAATTGATGCTCCAAACCTCTGGTCACCCCCTCATTGGTCAGGTCTGACCATAAGCTAATCACCCTTAACATCCACATCTCACCCCCACCCACAGTAAGGAAACCTCCATAAAAAACTTCTCTAAAGCCAACTTCATGCTACTCAAGTCAGAAGTGACAAACTTCATGACACCCATTCAGATGGGAACTGAAAGTTCGACTGCTGAATCCTACATTAAGGCACTGTACGAGCACATCCACTCATGCATGAATTGTGCCATCCCAAATAGAACCGAGATGCTCTCCTCCAAAAAAAGGAAGTCAATCTGGTGGTCTCGTGCCATAAACAAACTTTACAACAAAAGGAAGAAACTGTTGCAGAAAAGAGGAAAATCCCAGGATGCAAAAAACTCCCTTACCAGCCTCAGTAAGAAGCTGAGATCCCTCATAAAATCCTCCAAAGCTAGTTATGAAAATAAAATTGCCAAAGATTCCAAAGACAGCCACAAGGCATTCTATAACTATGTCAATAATCTAAATGGCAATGCTCAGATCTGCTCTGAGTTACAACAGAATGGCATTAAATATACTGATCGCAAGGATATGGCCAATATCCTGGCAAATCAATTCAGTGCCAACTTCACGACCCTCTCACCCCCTAAATGGCCCATCTCAATCCCAGACGATTGCCAAATTCCGGTAATAATGGCCACACAGGTAAAAAACACACCCTCCAATGCTAAGAATACAGCATTCATGGGACCAGATGACATCCCGGGCTGTGTACTACATGAACTACAAAATGAACTGGCACCTTACCTAAGTGTCATGTTTAATCATAGCCTCACCTCAGGCTTCATGTCCATTGAGTGATGCACAGCTACAGTTATCCCACTCCACAAGGGGGGATCCACCTTGGATCCCGGGAACTACTGCCCCATCAGTCTGATGAGCCTGATCTGCAAGGCCATGGAACATATTATTATGGAACTTATAAACAAAGACATAGGCAACCTTCAAACACTGGACCCCACCCAGTTTGGGTTCGTGAAGGGCTGATCTTGTCTCCTGAATCTGATTAACTTCTTCAAATCAGTCTCCAGAGCGGTTGATGAGGGTAAGGAGGTCCACACAGCCTATCCTGACCTTGCCAAGGCCTATGACACCATCCCCCACTCTGGAATCATAGATAGACTTACTAAGCTGGGCATTAGTCCCTATGTCACTCGATTGCCAACTGGCTTACTGACAGAACACACACTGTAAAAGTAGCCGACTCCAAATCCAGCTCCAGACAAGTGACAAGTGGAGTACCTCAGGGTTCAGTCCTGGGACCGCTCTTGTTTGGCATCTACTTCTCTGAAGTACAGGCCAATACTAAGGGACTCTGGCTAACAAAGTTCGCAGATGACTGCAAACTGGGAGCCATTATTGAATTCCTAAATAATGCGGATACTCTACAAAAGGGCCTTACAGAAACAGATGCTTGGTGCCAGAGCCATGGACTCAAGCTCAATGCCAAGAAATGGCATTCCCCTTTGGGAAAAAACATGTACCCATGAATTACCACAAAGGTGGCTGTACACTAAACACCAAAAGTGTGATGAGACTTAGGGACACAGGTGGACAGTGGTCTCACCTTCGATAACCACATCGCCACAAGAGTCAGGAAATCCTTCTATGTGGCACACCTCATCACTAAGGGCTTTTCATCCAGAAAAAAGGAGGTCATTGTCCCACTGTACTCATCCCTCATTAGACCCATTGTAGAATACAATGCCTCATTTGGTATGTACCTCTCAAGACATCTGCAACAACTGGAAAGGCCACAAAAATACCTTACTAAAAGAATCACAGGCCTAAAGCAGATGCCGTACGCTGACCACCTTAAAAAAACTCCAGCTAAACTCTGTCGCATATCGTCTACTCAGAGGCGATCTCTGCTTAACATACAAGGCCATGTCAAACCCAAAGCTGTTGGACATGCTACACTTAAAGAAATTCCAGTCCCTCAGAGCCACACGCTCCAGGGATCTAAACCTTGTCATCACAATAAACAAAACATGCTGGAGGGATAGGTTCCTGACCCAAAGACTCCCTAGACTCTGGAATAGACTGCCCATACATGTCAAGCAGAGTGCGTCTTTGGCCATCTTGAAAAGAAACCTTGACGATTGGATGGGAGAAAGGAAATTCACCCTGGGGATCATGTCAGTCACCCTGCTAGACAGGGGTCCAGGGAAGTAAATAGTGTGGGAAGAAATAGCCAGGGAATTGTTATGGCTAGGCTTGTATAGGCCCTAGGACTGATAGCCAAGTACCAACCTATGAACCTATGTACCTATGAACATCTATACATGTACACACCATGTGTTTTACAATAGTGTTAGTGACATGGTACAGTCACAATATCACTGCCACAACGTAGTCTGAACAGTAATGGCTGGATCTGAACTAACTACCTAAGGTCACCAGCTACTGCTTAGTGCATGAATCACCACAAGGCATTTTTGAACACAACTGGGACAGTGCACAGTTGAATGGATGACATCATCACTGCTTATTAGCTGGATGTTTATGTTAAAAAGTGTTCAAAGTGCACAATAACACTGTACAACTATATATGTATTTAAAGAGTAGTATACACAGCATAAGGGTGAAAGGCACCCACACTATATATGCAGTTACACAGTGTATATATGTATTTAAAGAGTAGTATACACAGCATGAGGGTGAAAGACACCCACCCTACATATGCAGTTACACAGTGTATATATGTATTTAAAGAGTAGTATACACAGCATGAGGGTGAAAGGCACCCATCCTAAATATGCAGTTACACAGTGTACATATGTATTGATCTGTTCTGCTATAAACGTTTCCTCCCTCAAATCCATCACCCAAACAGCTTTCCATAACGTTGAAAAGTGGTTTATGCAACACTGCCTCCTCCTTAACCCCAAAAAAACTAAGCTTCTTCTCTTTACTCCTACTAATAAATCTCCTAAACCATTCTTTACTATCTCCTCAAATAATTCTACCTGTATTAACCCCGATACGACCACTTGTCTATTAGGTGTAACCATTGACAACCATCTTAACTTTGATGACCAAATTAACGGTACTATTAAAGCTGTTAATAAAAAAATTGGGACACTCTACAGAATTAAACCCTTTCTTAACCCAGCAGCTAGAAAAACCATTGCACAGACCCACCTGCTTTCCACCCTTTTTTATGCTTCAGCTATATATACTACCTTATCTAAAACCAACATTACCAAACTCTCTACCTGCTATAATAGTATAGCCAGATTCATAAATGCTACTCCCCATAGAACTCACCACTGTCAAAACCTCAAACAACTAAATTGGCTAGAACTAAAGAACCACTTACTCTACCAACAATTACTTGTCATTCATAAGACCCTTCACTTCTCTGATAATACTCCTAGCCTGGCTAAACTGATTTCTCCTTACAAAAACCTAGCCACACTTCGCTCTGCCAATAAATTCCTAGTATCTACAACTAAATCATACAATAAAGCTGGGGATGCGTTATTTTCAAATTCCATAGGTAAACACTGGAATCTACTCCCTCAAGAAATAGCTACTCAAGAGTCTACCTCACTATTCAAAAGACATATCAAAAAACATCTTAAAACTCAATGGCTATGTCCTTGTACTAATCCCGACTGAAAGTAAGTCTCAATACACCTTATTTGTCTTCCCGTCCCATTACTGAGCTCCTATCTGACACTTCCTAGTACTAAGAGTTGCATCTCAAAAGTATGCCTTCTATTATTTTAAACTTCAGTATTTTATTTTTATTTTTAATTTGTGTAACTTTTCTTATAAATGTTTACATCGTTTTTGTAATTATCTCTTGTACCTTGTATATTTTTATGAATAATAACTTTTTTCTTTGTTAAATATCATTGTTATTTTACCTGTACTGGAGCTTTTCTCCCCGGGCCTCTGCTGTAAACGGATATATGTCCAGTTAGATATATGTACACAGTGTACATATGTATTTAAAGAGTAGTATACACAGCATGAGGGTGAAAGGCACCCACCCTACATATGCAGTTACACAGTGTACATATGTATTTAAAGAGTAGTATACACAGCATGAGGGTGAAAGGCACCCACCCTACATATGCAGTTACACAGTGTACATATGTACTTAAACAGTAGTATACACTGCATGAGGGTGAAAGGCACCCACCCTACATATGCAGTTACACAGTGTACATATGTATTTAAAGAGTAGTATACACAGCATGAGGGTGAAAGGCACCCACCCTACATATGCAGTTACACAGTGTACATATGTATTTAAAGAGTAGTATACACAGCATGAGGGTGAAAGGCACCCACCCTACATATTCAGTTACACAGTGTACATATGTATTTAAAGAGTAGTATACACAGCATGAGGGTGAAAGGCACCCACCCTACATATGCAGTTACACAGTGTATATATGTATTTGAATAGTATACACAGCATGAGTTTGAAAGGCACCCACCCTACATATGCAGTTACACAGTGTACATATGTATTTAAAAAGTAGTATACACAGCATGAGGGTGAAAGGCACCCACCCTACATATGCAGTTACACAGTGTGCATATGTATTTAAAGAGTAGTATACACAGCATGAGGGTGAAAGGCACCCACCCTACATATGCAGTTACACAGTGTGCATATGTATTTAAAGAGTAGTATACACAGCATGAGGGTGAAAGGCACCCACCCTACATATGCAGTTACACAGTGTACATATGTATTTAAAGAGTAGTATACACAGCATGAGGGTGAAAGGCACCCACCCTACATATGCAGTTACACAGTGTGCATATGTATTTAAAGAGTAGTATACACAGCATGAGGGTGAAAGGCACCCACCCTACATATGCAGTTACACAGTGTACATATGTATTTAAAGAGTAGTATACACAGCATGAGGGTGAAAGGCACCCACCCTACATATGCAGTTACACAGTGTACATATGTATTTAAAGAGTAGTATACACAGCATGAGGGTGAAAGGCACCCACCCTACATATGCAGTTACACAGTGTACATATGTATTTAAAGAGTAGTATACACAGCATGAGGGTGAAAGGCACCCACCCTACATATGCAGTTACACAGTGTACATATGTATTTAAAGAGTAGTATACACAGCATGAGGGTGAAAGGCACCCACCCTACATATGCAGTTACACAGTGTACATATGTATTTAAAGAGTAGTATACACAGCATGAGGGTGAAAGGCACCCACCCTACATATGCAGTTACACAGTGTACATATGTATTTAAAGAGTAGTATACACAGCATGAGGGTGAAAGGCACCCACCCTACATATGCAGTTACACAGTGTACATATGTATTTAAAGAGTAGTATACACAGCATGAGGGTGAAAGGCACCCACCCTACATATGCAGTTACACAGTGTACATATGTATTTAAAGAGTAGTATACACAGCATGAGGGTGAAAGGCACCCACCCTACATATGCAGTTACACAGTGTACATATGTATTTAAAGAGTAGTATACACAGCATGAGGGTGAAAGGCACCCACCCTACATATGCAGTTACACAGTGTACATATGTATTTAAAGAGTAGTATACACAGCATGAGGGTGAAAGGCACCCACCCTACATATGCAGTTACACAGTGTACATATGTATTTAAAGAGTAGTATACACAGCATGAGGGTGAAAGGCACCCACCCTACATATGCAGTTACACAGTGTACATATGTATTTAAAGAGTAGTATACACAGCATGAGGGTGAAAGGCACCCACCCTACATATGCAGTTACACAGTGTACATATGTATTTAAAGAGTAGTATACACAGCATGAGAGGGTGAAAGGCACCCACCCTACATATGCAGTTACACAGTGTACATATGTATTTAAAGAGTAGTATACACAGCATGAGGGTGAAAGGCACCCACCCTACATATGCAGTTACACAGTGTACATATGTATTTAAAGAGTAGTATACACAGCATGAGGGTGAAAGGCACCCACCCTACATATGCAGTTACACAGTGTACATATGTATTTAAAGAGTAGTATACACAGCATGAGGGTGAAAGGCACCCACCCTACATATGCAGTTACACAGTGTACATATGTATTTAAAGAGTAGTATACACAGCATGAGGGTGAAAGGCACCCACCCTACATATGCAGTTACACAGTGTACATATGTATTTAAAGAGTAGTATACACAGCATGAGGGTGAAAGGCACCCACCCTACATATGCAGTTACACAGTGTACATATGTATTTAAAGAGTATACACAGCATGAGGGTGAAAGGCACCCACCCTACATATGCAGTTACACAGTGTACATATGTATTTAAAGAGTAGTATACACAGCATGAGGGTGAAAGGCACCCACCCTACATATGCAGTTACACAGTGTACATATGTATTTAAAGAGTATACACAGCATGAGGGTGAAAGGCACCCACCCTACATATGCAGTTACACAGTGTACATATGTATTTAAAGAGTATACACAGCATGAGGGTGAAAGGCACCCACCCTACATATGCAATTACACAGTGTACATATGTATTTAAAGAGTAGTATACACAGCATGAGGGTGAAAGGCACCCACCCTACATATGCAGTTACACAGTGTACATATGTATTTAAAGAGTAGTATACACAGCATGAGGGTGAAAGGCACCCACCCTACATATGCAGTTACACAGTGTACATATGTATTTAAAGAGTAGTATACACAGCATGAGGGTGAAAGGCACCCACCCTACATATGCAGTTACACAGTGTACATATGTATTTAAAGAGTAGTATACACAGCATGAGGGTGAAAGGCACCCACCCTACATATGCAGTTACACAGTGTACATATGTATTTAAAGAGTAGTATACACAGCATGAGGGTGAAAGGCACCCACCCTACATATGCAGTTACACAGTGTACATATGTATTTAAAGAGTAGTATACACAGCATGAGGGTGAAAGGCACCCACCCTACATATGCAGTTACACAGTGTACATATGTATTTAAAGAGTAGTATACACAGCATGAGGGTGAAAGGCACCCACCCTACATATGCAGTTACACAGTGTACATATGTATTTAAAGAGTAGTATACACAGCATGAGGGTGAAAGGCACCCACCCTACATATGCAGTTACACAGTGTACATATGTATTTAAAGAGTAGTATACACAGCATGAGGGTGAAAGGCACCCACCCTACATATGCAGTTACACAGTGTACATATGTATTTAAAGAGTAGTATACACAGCATGAGGGTGAAAGGCACCCACCCTACATATGCAGTTACACAGTGTACATATGTATTTAAAGAGTAGTATACACAGCATGAGGGTGAAAGGCACCCACCCTACATATGCAGTTACACAGTGTACATATGTATTTAAAGAGTAGTATACACAGCATGAGGGTGAAAGGCACCCACCCTACATATGCAGTTACACAGTGTGCATATGTATTTAAAGAGTAGTATACACAGCATGAGGGTGAAAGGCACCCACCCTACATATGCAGTTACACAGTGTACATATGTATTTAAAGAGTAGTATACACAGCATGAGGGTGAAAGGCACCCACCCTACATATGCAGTTACACAGTGTACATATGTATTTAAAGAGTAGTATACACAGCATGAGGGTGAAAGGCACCCACCCTACATATGCAGTTACACAGTGTACATATGTATTTAAAGAGTAGTATACACAGCATGAGGGTGAAAGGCACCCACCCTACATATGCAGTTACACAGTGTACATATGTATTTAAAGAGTAGTATACACAGCATGAGGGTGAAAGGCACCCACCCTACATATGCAGTTACACAGTGTACATATGTATTTAAAGAGTAGTATACACAGCATGAGGGTGAAAGGCACCCACCCTACATATGCAGTTACACAGTGTACATATGTATTTAAAGAGTAGTATACACAGCATGAGGGTGAAAGGCACCCACCCTACATATGCAGTTACACAGTGTACATATGTATTTAAAGAGTAGTATACACAGCATGAGGGTGAAAGGCACCCACCCTACATATGCAGTTACACAGTGTACATATGTATTTAAAGAGTAGTATACACAGCATGAGGGTGAAAGGCACCCACCCTACATATGCAGTTACACAGTGTACATATGTATTTAAAGAGTAGTATACACAGCATGAGGGTGAAAGGCACCCACCCTACATATGCAGTTACACAGTGTACATATGTATTTAAAGAGTAGTATACACAGCATGAGGGTGAAAGGCACCCACCCTACATATGCAGTTACACAGTGTACATATGTATTTAAAGAGTAGTATACACAGCATGAGGGTGAAAGGCACCCACCCTACATATGCAGTTACACAGTGTACATATGTATTTAAAGAGTAGTATACACAGCATGAGGGTGAAAGGCACCCACCCTACATATGCAGTTACACAGTGTACATATGTATTTAAAGAGTAGTATACACAGCATGAGGGTGAAAGGCACCCACCCTACATATGCAATTACACAGTGTACATATGTATTTAAAGGATAGTATACACAGCATGAGGGTGAAAGGCATCCACCCTACATATGCAGTTACACAGTGTACATATGTATTTAAAGAGTAGTATACACAGCATGAGGGTGAAAGGCACCCACCCTACATATGCAGTTACACAGTGTACATATGTATTTAAAGAGTAGTATACACAGCATGAGGGTGAAAGGCACCCACCCTACATATGCAGTTACACAGTGTACATATGTATTTAAAGAGTAGTATACACAGCATGAGGGTGAAAGGCACCCACCCTACATATGCAGTTACACAGTGTACATATGTATTTAAAGAGTAGTATACACAGCATGAGGGTGAAAGGCACCCACCCTACATATGCAGTTACACAGTGTACATATGTATTTAAAGAGTAGTATACACAGCATGAGGGTGAAAGGCACCCACCCTACATATGCAGTTACACAGTGTACATATGTATTTAAAGAGTAGTATACACAGCATGAGGGTGAAAGGCACCCACCCTACATATGCAGTTACACAGTGTACATATGTATTTAAAGAGTAGTATACACAGCATGAGGGTGAAAGGCACCCACCCTACATATGCAGTTACACAGTGTACATATGTATTTAAAGAGTAGTATACACAGCATGAGGGTGAAAGGCACCCACCCTACATATGCAGTTACACAGTGTACATATGTATTTAAAGAGTAGGATACACAGCATGAGGGTGAAAGGCACCCACCCTACATATGCAGTTACACAGTGTACATATGTATTTAAAGAGTAGTATACACAGCATGAGGGTGAAAGGCACCCACCCTACATATGCAGTTACACAGTGTACATATGTATTTAAAGAGTAGTATACACAGCATGAGGGTGAAAGGCACCCACCCTACATATGCAGTTACACAGTGTACATATGTATTTAAAGAGTAGTATACACAGCATGAGGGTGAAAGGCACCCACCCTACATATGCAGTTACACAGTGTACATATGTATTTAAAGAGTAGTATACACAGCATGAGGGTGAAAGGCACCCACCCTACATATGCAGTTACACAGTGTACATATGTATTTAAAGAGTAGTATACACAGCATGAGGGTGAAAGGCACCCACCCTACATATGCAGTTACACAGTGTACATATGTATTTAAAGAGTAGTATACACAGCATGAGGGTGAAAGGCACCCACCCTACATATGCAGTTACACAGTGTACATATGTATTTAAAGAGTAGTATACACAGCATGAGGGTGAAAGGCACCCACCCTACATATGCAGTTACACAGTGTACATATGTATTTAAAGAGTAGTATACACAGCATGAGGGTGAAAGGCACCCACCCTACATATGCAGTTACACAGTGTACATATGTATTTAAAGAGTAGTATACACAGCATGAGGGTGAAAGGCACCCACCCTACATATGCAGTTACACAGTGTACATATGTATTTAAAGAGTAGTATACACAGCATGAGGGTGAAAGGCACCCACCCTACATATGCAGTTACACAGTGTACATATGTATTTAAAGAGTAGTATACACAGCATGAGGGTGAAAGGCACCCACCCTACATATGCAGTTACACAGTGTACATATGTATTTAAAGAGTAGTATACACAGCATGAGGGTGAAAGGCACCCACCCTACATATGCAGTTACACAGTGTACATATGTATTTAAAGAGTAGTATACACAGCATGAGGGTGAAAGGCACCCACCCTACATATGCAGTTACACAGTGTACATATGTATTTAAAGAGTAGTATACACAGCATGAGGGTGAAAGGCACCCACCCTACATATGCAGTTACACAGTGTACATATGTATTTAAAGAGTAGTATACACAGCATGAGGGTGAAAGGCACCCACCCTACATATGCAGTTACACAGTGTACATATGTATTTAAAGAGTAGTATACACAGCATGAGGGTGAAAGGCACCCACCCTACATATGCAGTTACACAGTGTACATATGTATTTAAAGAGTAGTATACACAGCATGAGGGTGAAAGGCACCCACCCTACATATGCAGTTACACAGTGTACATATGTATTTAAAGAGTAGTATACACAGCATGAGGGTGAAAGGCACCCACCCTACATATGCAGTTACACAGTGTACATATGTATTTAAAGAGTAGTATACACAGCATGAGGGTGAAAGGCACCCACCCTACATATGCAGTTACACAGTGTACATATGTATTTAAAGAGTAGTATACACAGCATGAGGGTGAAAGGCACCCACCCTACATATGCAGTTACACAGTGTACATATGTATTTAAAGAGTAGTATACACAGCATGAGGGTGAAAGGCACCCACCCTACATATGCAGTTACACAGTGTACATATGTATTTAAAGAGTAGTATACACAGCATGAGGGTGAAAGGCACCCACCCTACATATGCAGTTACACAGTGTACATATGTATTTAAAGAGTAGTATACACAGCATGAGGGTGAAAGGCACCCACCCTACATATGCAGTTACACAGTGTACATATGTATTTAAAGAGTAGTATACACAGCATGAGGGTGAAAGGCACCCACCCTACATATGCAGTTACACAGTGTACATATGTATTTAAAGAGTAGTATACACAGCATGAGGGTGAAAGGCACCCACCCTACATATGCAGTTACACAGTGTACATATGTATTTAAAGAGTAGTATACACAGCATGAGGGTGAAAGGCACCCACCCTACATATGCAGTTACACAGTGTACATATGTATTTAAAGAGTAGTATACACAGCATGAGGGTGAAAGGCACCCACCCTACATATGCAGTTACACAGTGTACATATGTATTTAAAGAGTAGTATACACAGCATGAGGGTGAAAGGCACCCACCCTACATATGCAGTTACACAGTGTACATATGTATTTAAAGAGTAGTATACACAGCATGAGGGTGAAAGGCACCCACCCTACATATGCAGTTACACAGTGTACATATGTATTTAAAGAGTAGTATACACAGCATGAGGGTGAAAGGCACCCACCCTACATATGCAGTTACACAGTGTACATATGTATTTAAAGAGTAGTATACACAGCATGAGGGTGAAAGGCACCCACCCTACATATGCAGTTACACAGTGTACATATGTATTTAAAGAGTAGTATACACAGCATGAGGGTGAAAGGCACCCACCCTACATATGCAGTTACACAGTGTACATATGTATTTAAAGAGTAGTATACACAGCATGAGGGTGAAAGGCACCCACCCTACATATGCAGTTACACAGTGTACATATGTATTTAAAGAGTAGTATACACAGCATGAGGGTGAAAGGCACCCACCCTACATATGCAGTTACACAGTGTACATATGTATTTAAAGAGTAGTATACACAGCATGAGGGTGAAAGGCACCCACCCTACATATGCAGTTACACAGTGTACATATGTATTTAAAGAGTAGTATACACAGCATGAGGGTGAAAGGCACCCACCCTACATATGCAGTTACACAGTGTACATATGTATTTAAAGAGTAGTATACACAGCATGAGGGTGAAAGGCACCCACCCTACATATGCAGTTACACAGTGTACATATGTATTTAAAGAGTAGTATACACAGCATGAGGGTGAAAGGCACCCACCCTACATATGCAGTTACACAGTGTACATATGTATTTAAAGAGTAGTATACACAGCATGAGGGTGAAAGGCACCCACCCTACATATGCAGTTACACAGTGTACATATGTATTTAAAGAGTAGTATACACAGCATGAGGGTGAAAGGCACCCACCCTACATATGCAGTTACACAGTGTACATATGTATTTAAAGAGTAGTATACACAGCATGAGGGTGAAAGGCACCCACCCTACATATGCAGTTACACAGTGTACATATGTATTTAAAGAGTAGTATACACAGCATGAGGGTGAAAGGCACCCACCCTACATATGCAGTTACACAGTGTACATATGTATTTAAAGAGTAGTATACACAGCATGAGGGTGAAAGGCACCCACCCTACATATGCAGTTACACAGTGTACATATGTATTTAAAGAGTAGTATACACAGCATGAGGGTGAAAGGCACCCACCCTACATATGCAGTTACACAGTGTACATATGTATTTAAAGAGTAGTATACACAGCATGAGGGTGAAAGGCACCCACCCTACATATGCAGTTACACAGTGTACATATGTATTTAAAGAGTAGTATACACAGCATGAGGGTGAAAGGCACCCACCCTACATATGCAGTTACACAGTGTACATATGTATTTAAAGAGTAGTATACACAGCATGAGGGTGAAAGGCACCCACCCTACATATGCAGTTACACAGTGTACATATGTATTTAAAGAGTAGTATACACAGCATGAGGGTGAAAGGCACCCACCCTACATATGCAGTTACACAGTGTACATATGTATTTAAAGAGTAGTATACACAGCATGAGGGTGAAAGGCACCCACCCTACATATGCAGTTACACAGTGTACATATGTATTTAAAGAGTAGTATACACAGCATGAGGGTGAAAGGCACCCACCCTACATATGCAGTTACACAGTGTACATATGTATTTAAAGAGTAGTATACACAGCATGAGGGTGAAAGGCACCCACCCTACATATGCAGTTACACAGTGTACATATGTATTTAAAGAGTAGTATACACAGCATGAGGGTGAAAGGCACCCACCCTACATATGCAGTTACACAGTGTACATATGTATTTAAAGAGTAGTATACACAGCATGAGGGTGAAAGGCACCCACCCTACATATGCAGTTACACAGTGTACATATGTATTTAAAGAGTAGTATACACAGCATGAGGGTGAAAGGCACCCACCCTACATATGCAGTTACACAGTGTACATATGTATTTAAAGAGTAGTATACACAGCATGAGGGTGAAAGGCACCCACCCTACATATGCAGTTACACAGTGTATATGTATTTATTTAAAGTAGTATACACAGCATGAGGGTGAAAGGCACCCACCCTACATATGCAGTTACACAGTGTACATATGTATTTAAAGAGTAGTATACACAGCATGAGGGTGAAAGGCACCCACCCTACATATGCAGTTACACAGTGTACCTATGTATTTAAAGAGTAGTATACACAGCATGAGGGTGAAAGGCACCCACCCTACATATGCAGTTACACAGTGTACATATGTATTTAAAGAGTAGTATACACAGCATGAGGGTGAAAGGCACCCACCCTACATATGCAGTTACACAGTGTACATATGTATTTAAAGAGTAGTATACACAGCATGAGGGTGAAAGGCACCCACCCTACATATGCAGTTACACAGTGTACATATGTATTTAAAGAGTAGTATACACAGCATGAGGGTGAAAGGCACCCACCCTACATATGCAGTTACACAGTGTACATATGTATTTAAAGAGTAGTATACACAGCATGAGGGTGAAAGGCACCCACCCTACATATGCAGTTACACAGTGTACATATGTATTTAAAGAGTAGTATACACAGCATGAGGGTGAAAGGCACCCACCCTACATATGCAGTTACACAGTGTACATATGTATTTAAAGAGTAGTATACACAGCATGAGGGTGAAAGGCACCCACCCTACATATGCAGTTACACAGTGTACATATGTATTTAAAGAGTAGTATACACAGCATGAGGGTGAAAGGCACCCACCCTACATATGCAGTTACACAGTGTACATATGTATTTAAAGAGTAGTATACACAGCATGAGGGTGAAAGGCACCCACCCTACATATGCAGTTACACAGTGTACATATGTATTTAAAGAGTAGTATACACAGCATGAGGGTGAAAGGCACCCACCCTACATATGCAGTTACACAGTGTACATATGTATTTAAAGAGTAGTATACACAGCATGAGGGTGAAAGGCACCCACCCTACATATGCAGTTACACAGTGTACATATGTATTTAAAGAGTAGTATACACAGCATGAGGGTGAAAGGCACCCACCCTACATATGCAGTTACACAGTGTACATATGTATTTAAAGAGTAGTATACACAGCATGAGGGTGAAAGGCACCCACCCTACATATGCAGTTACACAGTGTACATATGTATTTAAAGAGTAGTATACACAGCATGAGGGTGAAAGGCACCCACCCTACATATGCAGTTACACAGTGTACATATGTATTTAAAGAGTAGTATACACAGCATGAGGGTGAAAGGCACCCACCCTACATATGCAGTTACACAGTGTACATATGTATTTAAAGAGTAGTATACACAGCATGAGGGTGAAAGGCACCCACCCTACATATGCAGTTACACAGTGTACATATGTATTTGAATAGTATACACAGCATGAGTTTGAAAGGCACCCACCCTACATATGCAGTTACACAGTGTACATATGTATTTAAAGAGTAGTATACACAGCATGAGGGTGAAAGGCACCCACCCTACATATGCAGTTACACAGTGTACATATGTATTTAAAGAGTAGTATACACAGCATGAGGGTGAAAGGCACCCACCCTACATATGCAGTTACACAGTGTACATATGTATTTAAAGAGTAGTATACACAGCATGAGGGTGAAAGGCACCCACCCTACATATGCAGTTACACAGTGTACATATGTATTTAAAGAGTAGTATACACAGCATGAGGGTGAAAGGCACCCACCCTACATATGCAGTTACACAGTGTACATATGTATTTAAAGAGTAGTATACACAGCATGAGGGTGAAAGGCACCCACCCTACATATGCAGTTACACAGTGTACATATGTATTTAAAGAGTAGTATACACAGCATGAGGGTGAAAGGCACCCACCCTACATATGCAGTTACACAGTGTACATATGTATTTAAAGAGTAGTATACACAGCATGAGGGTGAAAGGCACCCACCCTACATATGCAGTTACACAGTGTACATATGTATTTAAAGAGTAGTATACACAGCATGAGGGTGAAAGGCACCCACCCTACATATGCAGTTACACAGTGTACATATGTATTTAAAGAGTAGTATACACAGCATGAGGGTGAAAGGCACCCACCCTACATATGCAGTTACACAGTGTACATATGTATTTAAAGAGTAGTATACACAGCATGAGGGTGAAAGGCACCCACCCTACATATGCAGTTACACAGTGTACATATGTATTTAAAGAGTATACACAGCATGAGGGTGAAAGGCACCCACCCTACATATGCAATTACACAGTGTACATATGTATTTAAAGAGTAGTATACACAGCATGAGGGTGAAAGGCACCCACCCTACATATGCAGTTACACAGTGTACATATGTATTTAAAGAGTAGTATACACAGCATGAGGGTGAAAGGCACCCACCCTACATATGCAGTTACACAGTGTACATATGTATTTAAAGAGTAGTATACACAGCATGAGGGTGAAAGGCACCCACCCTACATATGCAGTTACACAGTGTACATATGTATTTAAAGAGTAGTATACACAGCATGAGGGTGAAAGGCACCCACCCTACATATGCAGTTACACAGTGTACATATGTATTTAAAGAGTAGTATACACAGCATGAGGGTGAAAGGCACCCACCCTACATATGCAGTTACACAGTGTACATATGTATTTAAAGAGTAGTATACACAGCATGAGGGTGAAAGGCACCCACCCTACATATGCAGTTACACAGTGTACATATGTATTTAAAGAGTAGTATACACAGCATGAGGGTGAAAGGCACCCACCCTACATATGCAGTTACACAGTGTACATATGTATTTAAAGAGTAGTATACACAGCATGAGGGTGAAAGGCACCCACCCTACATATGCAGTTACACAGTGTACATATGTATTTAAAGAGTAGTATACACAGCATGAGGGTGAAAGGCACCCACCCTACATATGCAGTTACACAGTGTACATATGTATTTAAAGAGTAGTATACACAGCATGAGGGTGAAAGGCACCCACCCTACATATGCAGTTACACAGTGTACATATGTATTTAAAGAGTAGTATACACAGCATGAGGGTGAAAGGCACCCACCCTACATATGCAGTTACACAGTGTACATATGTATTTAAAGAGTATACACAGCATGAGGGTGAAAGGCACCCACCCTACATATGCAATTACACAGTGTACATATGTATTTAAAGAGTAGTATACACAGCATGAGGGTGAAAGGCACCCACCCTACATATGCAGTTACACAGTGTACATATGTATTTAAAGAGTAGTATACACAGCATGAGGGTGAAAGGCACCCACCCTACATATGCAGTTACACAGTGTACATATGTATTTAAAGAGTAGTATACACAGCATGAGGGTGAAAGGCACCCACCCTACATATGCAGTTACACAGTGTACATATGTATTTAAAGAGTAGTATACACAGCATGAGGGTGAAAGGCACCCACCCTACATATGCAGTTACACAGTGTACATATGTATTTAAAGAGTAGTATACACAGCATGAGGGTGAAAGGCACCCACCCTACATATGCAGTTACACAGTGTACATATGTATTTAAAGAGTAGTATACACAGCATGAGGGTGAAAGGCACCCACCCTACATATGCAGTTACACAGTGTACCTATGTATTTAAAGAGTAGTATACACAGCATGAGGGTGAAAGGCACCCACCCTACATATGCAGTTACACAGTGTACATATGTATTTAAAGAGTAGTATACACAGCATGAGGGTGAAAGGCACCCACCCTACATATGCAGTTACACAGTGTACATATGTATTTAAAGAGTAGTATACACAGCATGAGGGTGAAAGGCACCCACCCTACATATGCAGTTACACAGTGTACCTATGTATTTAAAGAGTAGTATACACAGCATGAGGGTGAAAGGCACCCACCCTACATATGCAGTTACACAGTGTACATATGTATTTAAAGAGTAGTATACACAGCATGAGGGTGAAAGGCACCCACCCTACATATGCAGTTACACAGTGTACATATGTATTTAAAGAGTAGTATACACAGCATGAGGGTGAAAGGCACCCACCCTACATATGCAGTTACACAGTGTACATATGTATTTAAAGAGTAGTATACACAGCATGAGGGTGAAAGGCACCCACCCTACATATGCAGTTACACAGTGTACATATGTATTTAAAGAGTAGTATACACAGCATGAGGGTGAAAGGCACCCACCCTACATATGCAGTTACACAGTGTACATATGTATTTAAAGAGTAGTATACACAGCATGAGGGTGAAAGGCACCCACCCTACATATGCAGTTACACAGTGTACATATGTATTTAAAGAGTAGTATACACAGCATGAGGGTGAAAGGCACCCACCCTACATATGCAGTTACACAGTGTACATATGTATTTAAAGAGTAGTATACACAGCATGAGGGTGAAAGGCACCCACCCTACATATGCAGTTACACAGTGTACATATGTATTTAAAGAGTAGTATACACAGCATGAGGGTGAAAGGCACCCACCCTACATATGCAGTTACACAGTGTACATATGTATTTAAAGAGTAGTATACACAGCATGAGGGTGAAAGGCACCCACCCTACATATGCAGTTACACAGTGTACATATGTATTTAAAGAGTAGTATACACAGCATGAGGGTGAAAGGCACCCACCCTACATATGCAGTTACACAGTGTACATATGTATTTAAAGAGTAGTATACACAGCATGAGGGTGAAAGGCACCCACCCTACATATGCAGTTACACAGTGTACATATGTATTTAAAGAGTAGTATACACAGCATGAGGGTGAAAGGCACCCACCCTACATATGCAGTTACACAGTGTACATATGTATTTAAAGAGTAGTATACACAGCATGAGGGTGAAAGGCACCCACCCTACATATGCAGTTACACAGTGTACATATGTATTTAAAGAGTAGTATACACAGCATGAGGGTGAAAGGCACCCACCCTACATATGCAGTTACACAGTGTACATATGTATTTAAAGAGTAGTATACACAGCATGAGGGTGAAAGGCACCCACCCTACATATGCAGTTACACAGTGTACATATGTATTTAAAGAGTAGTATACACAGCATGAGGGTGAAAGGCACCCACCCTACATATGCAGTTACACAGTGTACATATGTATTTAAAGAGTAGTATACACAGCATGAGGGTGAAAGGCACCCACCCTACATATGCAGTTACACAGTGTACATATGTATTTAAAGAGTAGTATACACAGCATGAGGGTGAAAGGCACCCACCCTACATATGCAGTTACACAGTGTACATATGTATTTAAAGAGTAGTATACACAGCATGAGGGTGAAAGGCACCCACCCTACATATGCAGTTACACAGTGTACATATGTATTTAAAGAGTAGTATACACAGCATGAGGGTGAAAGGCACCCACCCTACATATGCAGTTACACAGTGTACATATGTATTTAAAGAGTAGTATACACAGCATGAGGGTGAAAGGCACCCACCCTACATATGCAGTTACACAGTGTACATATGTATTTAAAGAGTAGTATACACAGCATGAGGGTGAAAGGCACCCACCCTACATATGCAGTTACACAGTGTACATATGTATTTAAAGAGTAGTATACACAGCATGAGGGTGAAAGGCACCCACCCTACATATGCAGTTACACAGTGTACATATGTATTTAAAGAGTAGTATACACAGCATGAGGGTGAAAGGCACCCACCCTACATATGCAGTTACACAGTGTACATATGTATTTAAAGAGTAGTATACACAGCATGAGGGTGAAAGGCACCCACCCTACATATGCAGTTACACAGTGTACATATGTATTTAAAGAGTAGTATACACAGCATGAGGGTGAAAGGCACCCACCCTACATATGCAGTTACACAGTGTACATATGTATTTAAAGAGTAGTATACACAGCATGAGGGTGAAAGGCACCCACCCTACATATGCAGTTACACAGTGTACATATGTATTTAAAGAGTAGTATACACAGCATGAGGGTGAAAGGCACCCACCCTACATATGCAGTTACACAGTGTACATATGTATTTAAAGAGTAGTATACACAGCATGAGGGTGAAAGGCACCCACCCTACATATGCAGTTACACAGTGTACATATGTATTTAAAGAGTAGTATACACAGCATGAGGGTGAAAGGCACCCACCCTACATATGCAGTTACACAGTGTACATATGTATTTAAAGAGTAGTATACACAGCATGAGGGTGAAAGGCACCCACCCTACATATGCAGTTACACAGTGTACATATGTATTTAAAGAGTAGTATACACAGCATGAGGGTGAAAGGCACCCACCCTACATATGCAGTTACACAGTGTACATATGTATTTAAAGAGTAGTATACACAGCATGAGGGTGAAAGGCACCCACCCTACATATGCAGTTACACAGTGTGCATATGTATTTAAAGAGTAGTATACACAGCATGAGGGTGAAAGGCACCCACCCTACATATGCAGTTACACAGTGTACATATGTATTTAAAGAGTAGTATACACAGCATGAGGGTGAAAGGCACCCACCCTACATATGCAGTTACACAGTGTACATATGTTTTTAATGAGTAGTATACACAGCATGAGGGTGAAAGGCACCCACCCTACATATGCAGGTACACAGTGTACATATGTATTTAAAGAGTAGTATACACAGCATGAGGGTGAAAGGCACCCACCCTACATATGCAGGTACACAGTGTACATATGTATTTAAAGAGTAGTATACACAGCATGAGGGTGAAAGGCACCCACCCTACATATGCAGTTACACAGTGTACATATGTATTTAAAGAGTAGTATACACAGCATGAGGGTGAAAGGCACCCACCCTACATATGCAGTTACACAGTGTACATATGTATTTAAAGAGTAGTATACACAGCATGAGGGTGAAAGGCACCCACCCTACATATGCAGTTACACAGTGTACATATGTATTTAAAGAGTAGTATACACAGCATGAGGGTGAAAGGCACCCACCCTACATATGCAGTTACACAGTGTACATATGTATTTAAAGAGTAGTATACACAGCATGAGGGTGAAAGGCACCCACCCTACATATGCAGTTACACAGTGTACATATGTATTTAAAGAGTAGTATACACAGCATGAGGGTGAAAGGCACCCACCCTACATATGCAGTTACACAGTGTACATATGTATTTAAAGAGTAGTATACACAGCATGAGGGTGAAAGGCACCCACCCTACATATGCAGTTACACAGTGTACATATGTATTTAAAGAGTAGTATACACAGCATGAGGGTGAAAGGCACCCACCCTACATATGCAGTTACACAGTGTACATATGTATTTAAAGAGTAGTATACACAGCATGAGGGTGAAAGGCACCCACCCTACATATGCAGTTACACAGTGTACATATGTATTTAAAGAGTAGTATACACAGCATGAGGGTGAAAGGCACCCACCCTACATATGCAGTTACACAGTGTACATATGTATTTAAAGAGTAGTATACACAGCATGAGGGTGAAAGGCACCCACCCTACATATGCAGTTACACAGTGTACATATGTATTTAAAGAGTAGTATACACAGCATGAGGGTGAAAGGCACCCACCCTACATATGCAGTTACACAGTGTACATATGTATTTAAAGAGTAGTATACACAGCATGAGGGTGAAAGGCACCCACCCTACATATGCAGTTACACAGTGTACATATGTATTTAAAGAGTAGTATACACAGCATGAGGGTGAAAGGCACCCACCCTACATATGCAGTTACACAGTGTACATATGTATTTAAAGAGTAGTATACACAGCATGAGGGTGAAAGGCACCCACCCTACATATGCAGTTACACAGTGTACATATGTATTTAAAGAGTAGTATACACAGCATGAGGGTGAAAGGCACCCACCCTACATATGCAGTTACACAGTGTACATATGTATTTAAAGAGTAGTATACACAGCATGAGGGTGAAAGGCACCCACCCTACATATGCAGTTACACAGTGTACATATGTATTTAAAGAGTAGTATACACAGCATGAGGGTGAAAGGCACCCACCCTACATATGCAGTTACACAGTGTACATATGTATTTAAAGAGTAGTATACACAGCATGAGGGTGAAAGGCACCCACCCTACATATGCAGTTACACAGTGTACATATGTATTTAAAGAGTAGTATACACAGCATGAGGGTGAAAGGCACCCACCCTACATATGCAGTTACACAGTGTACATATGTATTTAAAGAGTAGTATACACAGCATGAGGGTGAAAGGCACCCACCCTACATATGCAGTTACACAGTGTACATATGTATTTAAAGAGTAGTATACACAGCATGAGGGTGAAAGGCACCCACCCTACATATGCAGTTACACAGTGTACATATGTATTTAAAGAGTAGTATACACAGCATGAGGGTGAAAGGCACCCACCCTACATATGCAGTTACACAGTGTACCTATGTATTTAAAGAGTAGTATACACAGCATGAGGGTGAAAGGCACCCACCCTACATATGCAGTTACACAGTGTACATATGTATTTAAAGAGTAGTATACACAGCATGAGGGTGAAAGGCACCCACCCTACATATGCAGTTACACAGTGTACATATGTATTTAAAGAGTAGTATACACAGCATGAGGGTGAAAGGCACCCACCCTACATATGCAGTTACACAGTGTACATATGTATTTAAAGAGTAGTATACACAGCATGAGGGTGAAAGGCACCCACCCTACATATGCAGTTACACAGTGTACATATGTATTTAAAGAGTAGTATACACAGCATGAGGGTGAAAGGCACCCACCCTACATATGCAGTTACACAGTGTACATATGTATTTAAAGAGTATACACAGCATGAGGGTGAAAGGCACCCACCCTACATATGCAATTACACAGTGTACATATGTATTTAAAGAGTAGTATACACAGCATGAGGGTGAAAGGCACCCACCCTACATATGCAGTTACACAGTGTACATATGTATTTAAAGAGTAGTATACACAGCATGAGGGTGAAAGGCACCCACCCTACATATGCAGTTACACAGTGTACATATGTATTTAAAGAGTAGTATACACAGCATGAGGGTGAAAGGCACCCACCCTACATATGCAGTTACACAGTGTACATATGTATTTAAAGAGTAGTATACACAGCATGAGGGTGAAAGGCACCCACCCTACATATGCAGTTACACAGTGTACATATGTATTTAAAGAGTAGTATACACAGCATGAGGGTGAAAGGCACCCACCCTACATATGCAGTTACACAGTGTACATATGTATTTAAAGAGTAGTATACACAGCATGAGGGTGAAAGGCACCCACCCTACATATGCAGTTACACAGTGTACATATGTATTTAAAGAGTAGTATACACAGCATGAGGGTGAAAGGCACCCACCCTACATATGCAGTTACACAGTGTACATATGTATTTAAAGAGTAGTATACACAGCATGAGGGTGAAAGGCACCCACCCTACATATGCAGTTACACAGTGTACATATGTATTTAAAGAGTAGTATACACAGCATGAGGGTGAAAGGCACCCACCCTACATATGCAGTTACACAGTGTACATATGTATTTAAAGAGTAGTATACACAGCATGAGGGTGAAAGGCACCCACCCTACATATGCAGTTACACAGTGTACATATGTATTTAAAGAGTAGTATACACAGCATGAGGGTAAAAGGCACCCACCCTACATATGCAGTTACACAGTGTACATATGTATTTAAAGAGTAGTATACACAGCATGAGGGTGAAAGGCACCCACCCTACATATGCAGTTACACAGTGTACATATGTATTTAAAGAGTAGTATACACAGCATGAGGGTGAAAGGCACCCACCCTACATATGCAGTTACACAGTGTACATATGTATTTAAAGAGTAGTATACACAGCATGAGGGTGAAAGGCACCCACCCTACATATGCAGTTACACAGTGTACATATGTATTTAAAGAGTAGTATACACAGCATGAGGGTGAAAGGCACCCACCCTACATATGCAGTTACACAGTGTACATATGTATTTAAAGAGTAGTATACACAGCATGAGGGTGAAAGGCACCCACCCTACATATGCAGTTACACAGTGTACATATGTATTTAAAGAGTAGTATACACAGCATGAGGGTGAAAGGCACCCACCCTACATATGCAGTTACACAGTGTACATATGTATTTAAAGAGTAGTATACACAGCATGAGGGTGAAAGGCACCCACCCTACATATGCAGTTACACAGTGTACATATGTATTTAAAGAGTAGTATACACAGCATGAGGGTGAAAGGCACCCACCCTACATATGCAGTTACACAGTGTACATATGTATTTAAAGAGTAGTATACACAGCATGAGGGTGAAAGGCACCCACCCTACATATGCAGTTACACAGTGTACATATGTATTTAAAGAGTAGTATACACAGCATGAGGGTGAAAGGCACCCACCCTACATATGCAGTTACACAGTGTACATATGTATTTAAAGAGTAGTATACACAGCATGAGGGTGAAAGGCACCCACCCTACATATGCAGTTACACAGTGTACATATGTATTTAAAGAGTAGTATACACAGCATGAGGGTGAAAGGCACCCACCCTACATATGCAGTTACACAGTGTACATATGTATTTAAAGAGTAGTATACACAGCAGGAGGGTGAAAGGCACCCACCCTACATATGCAGTTACACAGTGTACATATGTATTTAAAGAGTAGTATACACAGCATGAGGGTGAAAGGCACCCACCCTACATATGCAGTTACACAGTGTACATATGTATTTAAAGAGTAGTATACACAGCATGAGGGTGAAAGGCACCCACCCTACATATGCAGTTACACAGTGTACATATGTATTTAAAGAGTAGTATACACAGCATGAGGGTGAAAGGCACCCACCCTACATATGCAGTTACACAGTGTACATATGTATTTAAAGAGTAGTATACACAGCATGAGGGTGAAAGGCACCCACCCTACATATGCAGTTACACAGTGTACATATGTATTTAAAGAGTAGTATACACAGCATGAGGGTGAAAGGCACCCACCCTACATATGCAGTTACACAGTGTACATATGTATTTAAAGAGTAGTATACACAGCATGAGGGTGAAAGGCACCCACCCTACATATGCAGTTACACAGTGTACATATGTATTTAAAGAGTAGTATACACAGCATGAGGGTGAAAGGCACCCACCCTACATATGCAGTTACACAGTGTACATATGTATTTAAAGAGTAGTATACACAGCATGAGGGTGAAAGGCACCCACCCTACATATGCAGTTACACAGTGTACATATGTATTTAAAGAGTAGTATACACAGCATGAGGGTGAAAGGCACCCACCCTACATATGCAGTTACACAGTGTACATATGTATTTAAAGAGTAGTATACACAGCATGAGGGTGAAAGGCACCCACCCTACATATGCAGTTACACAGTGTACATATGTATTTAAAGAGTAGTATACACAGCATGAGGGTGAAAGGCACCCACCCTACATATGCAGTTACACAGTGTACATATGTATTTAAAGAGTAGTATACACAGCATGAGGGTGAAAGGCACCCACCCTACATATGCAGTTACACAGTGTACATATGTATTTAAAGAGTAGTATACACAGCATGAGGGTGAAAGGCACCCACCCTACATATGCAGTTACACAGTGTACATATGTATTTAAAGAGTAGTATACACAGCATGAGGGTGAAAGGCACCCACCCTACATATGCAGTTACACAGTGTACATATGTATTTAAAGAGTAGTATACACAGCATGAGGGTGAAAGGCACCCACCCTACATATGCAGTTACACAGTGTACATATGTATTTAAAGAGTAGTATACACAGCATGAGGGTGAAAGGCACCCACCCTACATATGCAGTTACACAGTGTACATATGTATTTAAAGAGTAGTATACACAGCATGAGGGTGAAAGGCACCCACCCTACATATGCAGTTACACAGTGTACATATGTATTTAAAGAGTAGTATACACAGCATGAGGGTGAAAGGCACCCACCCTACATATGCAGTTACACAGTGTACATATGTATTTAAAGAGTAGTATACACAGCATGAGGGTGAAAGGCACCCACCCTACATATGCAGTTACACAGTGTACATATGTATTTAAAGAGTAGTATACACAGCATGAGGGTGAAAGGCACCCACCCTACATATGCAGTTACACAGTGTACATATGTATTTAAAGAGTAGTATACACAGCATGAGGGTGAAAGGCACCCACCCTACATATGCAGTTACACAGTGTACATATGTATTTAAAGAGTAGTATACACAGCATGAGGGTGAAAGGCACCCACCCTACATATGCAGTTACACAGTGTACATATGTATTTAAAGAGTAGTATACACAGCATGAGGGTGAAAGGCACCCACCCTACATATGCAGTTACACAGTGTACATATGTATTTAAAGAGTAGTATACACAGCATGAGGGTGAAAGGCACCCACCCTACATATGCAGTTACACAGTGTACATATGTATTTAAAGAGTAGTATACACAGCATGAGGGTGAAAGGCACCCACCCTACATATGCAGTTACACAGTGTACATATGTATTTAAAGAGTAGTATACACAGCATGAGGGTGAAAGGCACCCACCCTACATATGCAGTTACACAGTGTACATATGTATTTAAAGAGTAGTATACACAGCATGAGGGTGAAAGGCACCCACCCTACATATGCAGTTACACAGTGTACATATGTATTTAAAGAGTAGTATACACAGCATGAGGGTGAAAGGCACCCACCCTACATATGCAGTTACACAGTGTACATATGTATTTAAAGAGTAGTATACACAGCATGAGGGTGAAAGGCACCCACCCTACATATGCAGTTACACAGTGTACATATGTATTTAAAGAGTAGTATACACAGCATGAGGGTGAAAGGCACCCACCCTACATATGCAGTTACACAGTGTACATATGTATTTAAAGAGTAGTATACACAGCATGAGGGTGAAAGGCACCCACCCTACATATGCAGTTACACAGTGTACATATGTATTTAAAGAGTAGTATACACAGCATGAGGGTGAAAGGCACCCACCCTACATATGCAGTTACACAGTGTACATATGTATTTAAAGAGTAGTATACACAGCATGAGGGTGAAAGGCACCCACCCTACATATGCAGTTACACAGTGTACATATGTATTTAAAGAGTAGTATACACAGCATGAGGGTGAAAGGCACCCACCCTACATATGCAGTTACACAGTGTACATATGTATTTAAAGAGTAGTATACACAGCATGAGGGTGAAAGGCACCCACCCTACATATGCAGTTACACAGTGTACATATGTATTTAAAGAGTAGTATACACAGCATGAGGGTGAAAGGCACCCACCCTACATATGCAGTTACACAGTGTACATATGTATTTAAAGAGTAGTATACACAGCATGAGGGTGAAAGGCACCCACCCTACATATGCAGTTACACAGTGTACATATGTATTTAAAGAGTAGTATACACAGCATGAGGGTGAAAGGCACCCACCCTACATATGCAGTTACACAGTGTACATATGTATTTAAAGAGTAGTATACACAGCATGAGGGTGAAAGGCACCCACCCTACATATGCAGTTACACAGTGTACATATGTATTTAAAGAGTAGTATACACAGCATGAGGGTGAAAGGCACCCACCCTACATATGCAGTTACACAGTGTACATATGTATTTAAAGAGTAGTATACACAGCATGAGGGTGAAAGGCACCCACCCTACATATGCAGTTACACAGTGTACATATGTATTTAAAGAGTAGTATACACAGCATGAGGGTGAAAGGCACCCACCCTACATATGCAGTTACACAGTGTACATATGTATTTAAAGAGTAGTATACACAGCATGAGGGTGAAAGGCACCCACCCTACATATGCAGTTACACAGTGTACATATGTATTTAAAGAGTAGTATACACAGCATGAGGGTGAAAGGCACCCACCCTACATATGCAGTTACACAGTGTACATATGTATTTAAAGAGTAGTATACACAGCATGAGGGTGAAAGGCACCCACCCTACATATGCAGTTACACAGTGTACATATGTATTTAAAGAGTAGTATACACAGCATGAGGGTGAAAGGCACCCACCCTACATATGCAGTTACACAGTGTACATATGTATTTAAAGAGTAGTATACACAGCATGAGGGTGAAAGGCACCCACCCTACATATGCAGTTACACAGTGTACATATGTATTTAAAGAGTAGTATACACAGCATGAGGGTGAAAGGCACCCACCCTACATATGCAGTTACACAGTGTACATATGTATTTAAAGAGTAGTATACACAGCATGAGGGTGAAAGGCACCCACCCTACATATGCAGTTACACAGTGTACATATGTATTTAAAGAGTAGTATACACAGCATGAGGGTGAAAGGCACCCACCCTACATATGCAGTTACACAGTGTACATATGTATTTAAAGAGTAGTATACACAGCATGAGGGTGAAAGGCACCCACCCTACATATGCAGTTACACAGTGTACATATGTATTTAAAGAGTAGTATACACAGCATGAGGGTGAAAGGCACCCACCCTACATATGCAGTTACACAGTGTACATATGTATTTAAAGAGTAGTATACACAGCATGAGGGTGAAAGGCACCCACCCTACATATGCAGTTACACAGTGTACATATGTATTTAAAGAGTAGTATACACAGCATGAGGGTGAAAGGCACCCACCCTACATATGCAGTTACACAGTGTACATATGTATTTAAAGAGTAGTATACACAGCATGAGGGTGAAAGGCACCCACCCTACATATGCAGTTACACAGTGTACATATGTATTTAAAGAGTAGTATACACAGCATGAGGGTGAAAGGCACCCACCCTACATATGCAGTTACACAGTGTACATATGTATTTAAAGAGTAGTATACACAGCATGAGGGTGAAAGGCACCCACCCTACATATGCAGTTACACAGTGTACATATGTATTTAAAGAGTAGTATACACAGCATGAGGGTGAAAGGCACCCACCCTACATATGCAGTTACACAGTGTACATATGTATTTAAAGAGTAGTATACACAGCATGAGGGTGAAAGGCACCCACCCTACATATGCAGTTACACAGTGTACATATGTATTTAAAGAGTAGTATACACAGCATGAGGGTGAAAGGCACCCACCCTACATATGCAGTTACACAGTGTACATATGTATTTAAAGAGTAGTATACACAGCATGAGGGTGAAAGGCACCCACCCTACATATGCAGTTACACAGTGTATATATGTATTTGAATAGTATACACAGCATGAGTTTGAAAGGCACCCACCCTACATATGCAGTTACACAGTGTACATATGTATTTAAAGAGTAGTATACACAGCATGAGGGTGAAAGGCACCCACCCTACATATGCAGTTACACAGTGTACATATGTATTTAAAGAGTAGTATACACAGCATGAGGGTGAAAGGCACCCACCCTACATATGCAGTTACACAGTGTACATATGTATTTAAAGAGTAGTATACACAGCATGAGGGTGAAAGGCACCCACCCTACATATGCAGTTACACAGTGTACATATGTATTTAAAGAGTAGTATACACAGCATGAGGGTGAAAGGCACCCACCCTACATATGCAGTTACACAGTGTACATATGTATTTAAAGAGTAGTATACACAGCATGAGGGTGAAAGGCACCCACCCTACATATGCAGTTACACAGTGTACATATGTATTTAAAGAGTAGTATACACAGCATGAGGGTGAAAGGCACCCACCCTACATATGCAGTTACACAGTGTACATATGTATTTAAAGAGTAGTATACACAGCATGAGGGTGAAAGGCACCCACCCTACATATGCAGTTACACAGTGTACATATGTATTTAAAGAGTAGTATACACAGCATGAGGGTGAAAGGCACCCACCCTACATATGCAGTTACACAGTGTACATATGTATTTAAAGAGTAGTATACACAGCATGAGGGTGAAAGGCACCCACCCTACATATGCAGTTACACAGTGTACATATGTATTTAAAGAGTAGTATACACAGCATGAGGGTGAAAGGCACCCACCCTACATATGCAGTTACACAGTGTACATATGTATTTAAAGAGTATACACAGCATGAGGGTGAAAGGCACCCACCCTACATATGCAATTACACAGTGTACATATGTATTTAAAGAGTAGTATACACAGCATGAGGGTGAAAGGCACCCACCCTACATATGCAGTTACACAGTGTACATATGTATTTAAAGAGTAGTATACACAGCATGAGGGTGAAAGGCACCCACCCTACATATGCAGTTACACAGTGTACATATGTATTTAAAGAGTAGTATACACAGCATGAGGGTGAAAGGCACCCACCCTACATATGCAGTTACACAGTGTACATATGTATTTAAAGAGTAGTATACACAGCATGAGGGTGAAAGGCACCCACCCTACATATGCAGTTACACAGTGTACATATGTATTTAAAGAGTATACACAGCATGAGGGTGAAAGGCACCCACCCTACATATGCAGTTACACAGTGTACATATGTATTTAAAGAGTAGTATACACAGCATGAGGGTGAAAGGCACCCACCCTACATATGCAGTTACACAGTGTACATATGTATTTAAAGAGTATACACAGCATGAGGGTGAAAGGCACCCACCCTACATATGCAATTACACAGTGTACATATGTATTTAAAGAGTAGTATACACAGCATGAGGGTGAAAGGCACCCACCCTACATATGCAGTTACACAGTGTACATATGTATTTAAAGAGTAGTATACACAGCATGAGGGTGAAAGGCACCCACCCTACATATGCAGTTACACAGTGTACATATGTATTTAAAGAGTAGTATACACAGCATGAGGGTGAAAGGCACCCACCCTACATATGCAGTTACACAGTGTACATATGTATTTAAAGAGTAGTATACACAGCATGAGGGTGAAAGGCACCCACCCTACATATGCAGTTACACAGTGTACATATGTATTTAAAGAGTAGTATACACAGCATGAGGGTGAAAGGCACCCACCCTACATATGCAGTTACACAGTGTACATATGTATTTAAAGAGTATACACAGCATGAGGGTGAAAGGCACCCACCCTACATATGCAATTACACAGTGTACATATGTATTTAAAGAGTAGTATACACAGCATGAGGGTGAAAGGCACCCACCCTACATATGCAGTTACACAGTGTACATATGTATTTAAAGAGTAGTATACACAGCATGAGGGTGAAAGGCACCCACCCTACATATGCAGTTACACAGTGTACATATGTATTTAAAGAGTAGTATACACAGCATGAGGGTGAAAGGCACCCACCCTACATATGCAGTTACACAGTGTACATATGTATTTAAAGAGTAGTATACACAGCATGAGGGTGAAAGGCACCCACCCTACATATGCAGTTACACAGTGTATATATGTATTTAAAGAGTAGTATACACAGCATGAGGGTGAAAGGCACCCACCCTACATATGCAGTTACACAGTGTACATATGTATTTAAAGAGTAGTATACACAGCATGAGGGTGAAAGGCACCCACCCTACATATGCAGTTACACAGTGTACATATGTATTTAAAGAGTAGTATACACAGCATGAGGGTGAAAGGCACCCACCCTGCATATGCAGTTACACAGTGTACATATGTATTTAAAGAGTAGTATACACAGCATGAGGGTGAAAGGCACCCACCCTACATATGCAGTTACACAGTGTACAAAGCACAATATCAGAGTCACACAACACAGTAGAATTTGCACTCAAACTGTGAGATACTGCAGTTATGGTAGCATTATGTAATGACTGTGTAGTCAAAAAGTTATTTTCCCTGGGGTGAATACTCACTACAAGTGTGGCGTACAGCATCTATGAAGAGATGACATCAACAGCATCAGCAATGTATTACCAAGGACATGTGTCTGATAAAATTGTTTTTACAGCCATCTGGGTTTTGAACGTTGCCACTGCAGATGTGTGAAAAAACAATCCTGAATTCATTTACAGTCAAACACACTTGTAGAAGCTAAGCATTGCTGTATTCAAACCTCATACCTTTCTAGTTGCACATTCTAGGGAATAGTATAAGAAATGCTTGCACCACAGGAGAGTTTGACATTCGAAGTGTGACCGTACACTTTAGAAAGAATGAGCTCATCACTGTGTTGCACCAAGAGTGCAGCAGAGAATATAATTGTGTAATGGTGTTTTTATTGCTACCCCTAACCCATCTGTCATTTAAAAAATTAAAATGTCCCCCCACCAACACTTAACAAAGTTTGCATCACTTTCCATCTAAAACCATTAAATAGATATTTTTTTTCAATTTATGAAACTCTTATTAGAGGCATTAATTTAGACAGTTGTGGACATAGTATTGCCTAAAAAAGCCATAGTTTCTCTAAGTGTTGTCTAGAAAAAAAGTACTTGGTAGAGTATAAAGAGTATACCTAGCTACACCCTTGTGTTGCAAAAAAGTTGTGGCTGTGAAAGGAGGGATAATAGGATAGTGGAGTCATTTGATGGTTTAAAATGTTTCTCCATAGTAGAAGTTCATTAAGAACAACTGTCTTAGAGGACATGCTCACCTAACTCACCACACACACACACACACACACACACACACACACACACACACACACACACACACACACACACACACATCTAGTTAAACAATTTAGACATCCTAATATTGGTTGCAAGTGCTGCAGGAGATGTCTGATTCTTAAGGGAAGACAGTGCACTTTTGTCCAGATGATCTCATCAGTGAGTCGGAGAGAGGATGTTTCTGTAAAAGGTGTGATAAGAGAGCTGTGTGCAGAGATAAATCTTTACTCCTGACAGGAAGTAGATATAGCAGCAAACATAATACACACACACACACACACACACACACACACACACACACGCGCGCGCGCACGTGTTTCTCATATTGGGAGAGAGAGAAAGGAAAGATGGAGGTGCTTCGGAATGAGAAGGGCAGGTGGGTAGAGTAGGTTAGGAAGCATGCATAGACATACAAGACAGATAGGGATGGAGATAGCGACCAAAGGTTGGGGAGAATATGACTGGGGATAGGTATGGGACATCAGAGGTACACTCATGTCCAGCTTGGGATCAGTGAGAATCTAGTCCTCACCATTTATTTATTTATTTACATTTGTTGACCAGGACTGTCCGACTGGACGTAAGTCCATTCTCAGCGGAGGCCTGGGGAGAAAAGCTCCACAGTTAAAATAAACAAACAGACAGTAGTTACATTGGATTACATAGCGATTAACAATTTGATTAACATAGCAATTAATTGCAAACATCTTTACAGATGAAGAACATAGTACATCAGTAGACAACTAGAATCTTTATCTGCGAAGTACATAACAGACATTAACAAATGTCACAATAAGAAGTTCCTGTTGTATAATAAGTACAAGGCTTATGAGCATATGAGCTTGCTATAATCAAGGTAGTTTGTGGGGTGGAAGGTAGTGGTTGGATGGGGTGGGTGATATTAGAGTGGGAGTTGCAAGGGCATAGCCAGCATGTTTTTAGGTGTGCTTTTAGTACAGTTTTGAATGGCACAAGAGAATAGTGCTTGCATCAGACTGTTATCCATGTCTCCTCTAGTGGGTCTCTAGGTCAGTGTTGGATGTAGCATCATCTTTGCAATCTGATGCAAGACCTTTTCAACCCTGCTGATACATGCACCAAGACTCCTCTTCCCCAGCCCTGTCAGCTCCTGCTGGGTGACAAAATCACCACCTCCACTGGTACTTCTGGAGGGTAACACTGCACTAACAGCCGGGGCAGATCAAGCAGGTAGGTCAGGGGTTGTGGAGGCAACACTGAGAGGTTGTGAACCTGAAGTGACGAGTGTTTGTGCTGCCATCTGTGGAGGTATGGCTGGCTGAGCTGCAGCGGTTGGTCTATCTCTTTGTGCTGTTGGTCATTTATATTTCAGCAGTAAGGTGTGAAAACAGCAGAATGTTAATAAATTATACCCTCCCCCCCCAAAAAAAAGAGTGAATGGGCGGGGATGAGACAAAAAAGAGAGTATTAGATACCTGGCATATCACATTAATTTTTTTTTCAATAAACTTTGTTTGATGATACATAAACAGTTATGATAATTTACTATTGTACACCTTTGCCACATCCATTTATGATGTAAAGGTATTAAAGTGTCATAAAATAAACTAATTCACAGCTATGATTAACAAAGGGCAGTCTTTATTTCCCTATGATGGATATGATACATGCATTCAAATATAATAATTACAGTTAAGATTATATGAATTGATCCTGACATATTATTGGTGTTAATATTTTAGAAGTCCTTATCCAGTAATAGAAAGTAATTGCTGTTTCTGGGTATTGAACCCCCACACATTTAATCTTGTGTCCTCATTGTCTAATGCAAGCAGCAAGAGTTATTAGGAAGGCATGCATGCTTAAGATGAGGGTTGAGGTATACCTGCTCAAGAAGCTAGTGATTGAAGGAATGAAATTAAATTTCTAGGTTGAATTTGGAACTGAGTCATACTTACCCCTGCACTTCTTTGAGGCAAGTTAATCTCTCTTGGTATGCCTCATGGTTTGCAGCTACTTCCTCTGCAGCTGTAAAGTACAAAAAGAAATATATATAAAAGCGTAATGAGTAACTGTGTTGGCCAGCTAGATCATTAGTGCCATATCATAGGTTATGAGTCAGTATACTTACACAACTGAGGAGTGTTCACAGTCCTAAATTCAGCCTGTGTGAGCTTCTTAATGTCACAACAGTGGTGACAACATTGTTTCCCAGTGTGTGGAATGCTAGCTGCACTGGAGAAAGCTTTGGCTAAGCTACTGCAAGCCTCAGCCTTATATTGAGACCCAGTATAATCCCCCCTGCAGCAGTCTATGCTTTACCACTTCACAAGGAGTGCCACAGATATCCTGGACTCCTCAATGCCCCACCTTACCTCTCTAAATTTAGCACCATTCTCTCCCTCACTAGACATGTCTGCAAAAGTTAAGATAAGATATGCCTGTACTGATGTCCAGTTCAGATCTTGTGTGTAACTGGTTGTGCACAAAGTTACACAGCCTTGCCAACTGCATTTGTGAAATTGAAAGTAGATAGATTCCTGGGCAGACACAGTGTCACAACTTCTTCACATAGCAATAAGGTGTGAAACATAGCATTGAGCTTTGCCATGTGTGATGCTCAGTCTATTGGCAAAGATTCCAATGTTCAACAATGAAATGCTTAATGCCATGGCTTTTAATCCATGCAATTTGGAAGGAGAAAGAGCATTAAGTATGACACAGTGTGATGCTGGGGCTTATACAATGATAAAATACTGTTGTAGCAGCTGGGAATCAAACCCATAGGATAAAGCATGCAAAAATTGAAATTTAGCTTATTAATTGACATTACCACAAGCATAGCAATAAAAGATAAACACATTTCAGAATGAATGAAGATACACTTCAGAGAGGCCTGTATTCGTGTGTGATTTTAACTAGTCCTGGGAATGCATTCCTAAGTCAGTATTTCTATGTGTAAATATATTTCAGATGGATGCAGTTGAATGAGGTGAGTAATACACATTGGAATATATTACATACATAACACATAGGGTATGTGATGAGTCGTGATGATTATAACAAAAGTATGGTGCCCCTCATACACATGCAACTTCATTTTAAATTATACATCATCATTACCATGTTTACGAAATTGTACGCATATTATCTCGAGGTTATATGTGAAGTATTAATGAAATATACTAAATAGAAATATTTAGTTATGCAAGTGTTAATGATACATTGCTTGCAATAAACATGTTTAGCATTATCATTTTTCTTTACTTTTATTAATCAAAATGTTGCGAGAAATAGGGTTCTTACACCCCTGTAAAACTATCTTTTATCTGGATTCAAACCTTTAATCAGTGTGTTCTTTATCTAAACTTACTGTACTTACACCTTGTGCCAAACGATATGTTTGTGACAAAGTGTATTTTTCTACCCAGTACTGTCCAAAGTGCTGAGGAAAGTGCACCATTGCCAGGCATGTATTTCTATGTGTAAATTTTTCTATATATAATATTTATAATATAATATAATAATAATAATATAATATAATATAATATTTCAGATGGATGCAGTTGAATGAGCTGAGTAATACACATAGGTTCATAGGTAGGTACTAGGTTATCTGCCCGAGGGCATTTATAAGCCTAGCCAGAGTGTGTCAGCTATCGCCGCCCCATTGATTAATTAACTGATCCTCTGTCAAGCAGAGCCAATGAAGTGATCCCAGGGCTGTATTTTCTGTTACCCATCTACTTGTCAATGTTTCTCTTGAAGAGTGTTAGTGAGGGGCTCTGCCTAATGTAGTTTGGAATTTTGTTCCAAAGCATGGGGAGTCTCTGTGACAGGAATGTATCCCTCCAGCATGTTCTATTTATTGTTGTGATGAGGTTCAGCTCACTAGAGTGCGTGGCTCGCAGTGACCTGGATTTCTTTAGGTGGAGCATGTCCATCAATTCTCAGTTGGACCTGGCTTTGTAAGTCAGGCAGAGATCACCTCTGAGTAAGCGATATGCCACTGAGTACAGGTGGAGTTTTTTCAGTTGGGCTGCATAGGACATATTTTTGAGGCAAGTAATCCTCTTGGTGAGGTACTTTTGTGGTCTCTCCAGCTGTTGGAAGTGTCTTGTGAGGTACATCCCAAATGGGGCATTGTACTCTATGATGGGTCTGATGAGTGACGAGTAGAGGGGCACTATAACCTCTTTATTTCTAGATGTGAACCCTTTAGTAATTAGATGGGCCACATAGAAGGATTTCCTAACTACTTTGGCAATATGATTGTCAAAGGATGGATTATGATCTATCTGGTTCCCCAGATCTCTTATTACCTCTTCTGTATTAAGGGAGCTGCCACCTATGTTGTATTTCGTGGGTGTTTTGTTTTTCCCAAATGGGATGACTATGCATTTTTTGGCATTTAGCTTGAGGCTATGACTTTGACACCAGGTGTCCTTCTCAGTAAGACCCTTTTGGAGGATGTCCGTGTCAGCCGGAGAGTCAGTTATGGCTCCCAGTTTGCAGTCATTGGCGAACTTGGTTAGCCATAGTCCTCCTGTCTTTGCCTGTACTTCTGAGAAGTATATGCCTAACAGTAGGGGTCCCAGGACCAAGCCTTGAGGGACACCACTTGTGACTGGTTTAGAGTCGGACCTGGAGCCCGCTATTCTTACTGTGTGAGTTCTGTCTGTAAGCCAATTGGCAACCCATCTCATGACGTAGGGGTTTATGTTCAGGCTGGTAAGTTTTTCTGTAATACCCGAGTGGGGAATGGTGTTGAAAGCCTTAGCGAGGTCAAGGTAGGCTGTGTGAACACTCTTTCCCTCATCTATGGCCTTGGTGACTGTCTCGAAGAAGTCAACCAGGTTTAGTAGGCATGATCTGCCCCTAACAAAGCCAAACTGGGTCGGGTCAAATGTTTGAAGGTTCCCAATGTCTTTGTTAATGAGTTCCATGATGATGCGCTCCATAGCCTTGCAGACCAGGCTAGTCAGGCTTATGAGGCGATAGTTACCAGGGTCAGTTGTGGCCTCTTCTTTGTGGAGTGGAATAACCATTGCTGTGCACCATTCTGTGGGCATGTAGCCTGTGGAGAGGCTAAGGTTGAACACCGTGTTTAAGTGGGGGGTTAGTTCGTTCTGTAGTTCGTGCAAGACGCAGCCTGGGGCACCATGTGGCCCCAATGACACTGTGTTTTTGGCTTTTGAAAGGGCTATTTTCACCTGTGCTTCTGTGATTTCCAGGACACTACACTACATTGGAATATATTACATACATATTCCACAAGACATAAGTGTCCAAAACACATAGGGTATGTGATGAGTCATGATGATTTTTCGCTTTTTTCCTTAGGTAGTGATCCATGTTTGCACACTGCCAAGCAGAGAGCAAATGCAGATTAAAAAATGTAAAAAGTTACATATTGCAAATAACTGAAATGTGATCTCTAAACAGGATTCAGACAGTTCACCGTGTGCCTTATTTCTCGCAATTCACTTTATTTATACCTTCTGTCCCAGAGAAAGTTACGTGGCAGGTGTATTTTTCTTCACTGACTACTATCCAGAGTGCTACCAGCCATGCAATGCCACCAGGCATGTTTGTGTTACATAAGGCATCCTAAACTGAATTTTTCACTTTTTTCCTTAGGTAACGAACCGTGTTTGCATGCACTCAAGCAGAGAAGAAGTGCAGATTAAACTGAAAAAAAAATACATATTGTGAATAATTAGAATGTGATCTAGTAACAGGATTCGAACAATGCATCATGTGCTTTATTATACTCAATTCAGTTCATTTACACCTGTGTCACAGATTTACATATATACATACATACAAATGTTACAAGCATGGACAATAATGCCCTTCTAAACTGCCAGTATGCTAAAATAGTTATTTCCATAGTAAATGTGCAGGCTGCTCCTAAAAATATATGAACTAGCACTTGTTTAAATGTAATTTGGTAGTCTATTCCATGCATCAGCTGCTCTCTCAGAGAACCACTTAGTACACTTCTCATTTCGATAGAATCTCCTACATAGATTGTATGATGATTCTCTAGCACTTTTTGATAGCCCCAACCATTCCCAGAGGTAGTTGTCTATAAATAAGATATATATATATATATATATATATATATATATATATATATATATATATATATATATATATATATATATATAAAATATTTATATGAAACACTGTAAAATGTCAATCTTGAGTTTAAGTCTTTCATAATAACTTAAGTTTTCACATCTATAGATGCTGTTGGTATGTTTTCACTGCACTCTTTCAAATGTATTCATGCTTGTTTTCTTATAAGGTTTTTCATATTGTTATTCCATACTCATGTTTGGGTCTAATGTAACTAACAACCAATGACTTCATCATTTCTAATTTCTTAGACTTTATAAATCTTTCTATAAATCTT